>NC_143514.1:15408132-15558444 GCF_031878675.1 Megascapheus bottae
ACTACATGAATATCTTTGTAACTCTCTTTCAATTATTACTCCATGTTTCAAGTAGCTACTGCCAAAAACAGTTGTACATGGTATGTTCCAGTCACCATTTGTTGGGAGCCGAGTATGGGGTCAGGTTGACCCACGGATCTGCATCGCTAACATAATATAAGCACACAAGGAAATGAGGTGTTATGAATATTGCTATTCTGTGGATAAATTGTCAGAATATCAGCATTGCTTACTATTTATTTGAATTGTTTGTGATTAACTTCATACTATAATAGACATAATTGCAAACCATATTCACTGTAGTACTATTCATAATAGGCAAATTTTGGATAGAGCTCAGATTCCATATATCTTGAGCAAGGATTTAAAAGTGTGAAATATGGATAGATGTTAGATAAATAATATAAAGAGGATGGATAGACATATATACATATAGATAGATAGACCATCAGATATTATTCTGCCACAAAGCATGATCTTTTGTCATTTTCAGGAAAGCAAATGGATTTGGAAACCATCATATTAAAAAAAAAAAAAGCCAGGCTTAAAAGGCAAATGTCACTTATTTTTCTCATTTGTAGATAATCTTCATCATGACTGAGTCAGTTTCCATCTTCCACCCAGCCTTTCTGCCTCATTTTTAAGAAACAATATTGGTATATTTTTCATCCTCAAAATGGAGGAAATCCATACAAGATGCAAACCTAATAACAGTTGACAATGGGCCTATAAGAAGCTAATCTGTCCACTGTATCAAATCTACTAAAGTTATAATGTAATTCCCTGCTTTAATAAATTATCATGAACTTGAACTCTAAAGCAAAGCTGTAACCAGTTGAAGTATTTTATGCTATCCAAACTGGCAAAAGACATCGGAGGCACTGATCACCCTCTTTTGAAGATACAGGTCACATAGGCTTGTTGGTTTTCACTGAATCTTGTTCTGCTTCTTATCATGTCTTTGTAAATGCCTTCATGTGCTTTTACTCATGCACCCACACCAGCTCATGTATGTACATGTATATACATATATCCCTATACATTTGAATGTGTGTGTGTGTGTGTGTGTGTGTGTGTGTGTATGAGAGACACAAGAGAAGTGAAAAGAAGTGAAAGGAAGAGAAGGGGAAAGGAGGGAAAATAGAGAAGAGAAGGAAAGGCAATGGATGGCAAGAGAAAAGATAAGGAAAAGAGGACAAGAGAGGACAAGAAGGTAGTGGAGGGAAGAAGAAGGGAGAGCAGAGAAGCAAGGATGGAGAATCTTCACTAGGACTCTCTGAATAGTATGAGACCATTCATATGGCTGGAGGGGAAATAAAGTCCTTACTGTATAATTTTATTTCTGTTGCTTATTATATCGCCTATCCTAACCTATATGTAAAAAACAATATAGAGAAGAGAACTTGTTAGTTTTCTTCAAAAACTAATAGATATATTTACTAATATATAAAATTTTGACATACAACCTGAATTTAAATATTTTTATATTTTAAGATTTCTGTTCATCAATTTTCCTAAAATATAGGATGTTTTCTTAAGGGCCTGGTTATAGTGAGCGCACAATTTACAGTTACAAAACAAAGCTGAATAATCCCTGGGCCTTTGGAATTGAATGAAGTAGAGGAAGGTATATGGCCGGGAGAGATTTCACATTATAAAACTAAAATGGTAGGGTGGATTTGGAAACAACATCATATTGCAGATGGAGGAGAGAGAGGTGGTTTGCAAATGTCAAATTATCTTTAGACCTGATGTCTACTGCACAGGGAAATATGTATTTTCATCATGTTTAAATATTCCTTTTGCAGTTCCTTAAACTCAATTAACTATCCCTGTGTCCAATATATAATTAAGTCTTGGCTGTAATAATAGTTTTTATTCATGAATTTGACTTTGACCACAAAAACATACACACTATACAAAACATACATAAACCATGCTTACAAGATATGCATGCACTATACAAAATATATGCATGTGTATGCAGTTCTTATCTCTAGCTTCTGTCTTCTTGTGTTTATTTTGTTATGTTTTCCTTTGGGCTTTTGAAAGAAAGGAAACAGAGTCGCAGTTAACAATGACTAAATAAGGCTGATGTGTGGATTGTACTTTTTAGCATCCCTGATAGTGATGGTCAGAATTTCAGAGTCTTTCCCCCCAAAAAAAAACACTGGAAAATTAGGTGTTGTCTTTGTTACTGTGTCTCTAGTGTTGTATTTTGACACTACTACACTTCAGTTGTCAAATTTTACAATCAGAAAACAGGGCTAAGATAATCACTGTTACAGGTAATTGAACACAAGGTACCCCCAGGTAGTAAGTGCTGGTTTTTGAATAATGAAGGTTATATGTATCTGTAGAGTTGACAGTGATTTGTCAGCTTCCATATCCACAGAAAGAAACCAATCAAGAAGGCCACATTCAACATAAAAATAAAAAATTAACTAAATATTTTAACTCCCAAGCATATGTCTAATTCTTGAATGTGAGTGATTCAAACTAAGATCCCTGTATAATTACTAGTTACTGGATGACTAAATATTGTTATTTTCTTGAGGTAATTGGGTGAGCAGTCTGCATACAATAAAATCTTTAATATTCACTGTCATTCACAATTCATCATTGCATGGTTGTCTTGGAGCCAAATTATTGGAATTGTTTTTTGTTTTTTTTTTTTAAAGGGGGTTGATGGTACTGGGATTGAACTCAGCTTAAAAAACTGCCAAGCTGGTAGCCATTAGGAGGGCTGGTTATTTTCCATATAAATTTTCTTTGTGACTGGGGCAACCTGGGATGCTATGCTTCTACTTGTCTTTCCTACTGTAATGGGGGATAAAAGCTACTGCCAGTGTACCCAGCCATGGTGCTTTCCTGTAGCTGGAATAACATGTGTCTGCCATTATAACCAGCAAAAAGTGAGGTGGAAACTCCCAAACATTCACACAGAGGCAATCAATGAGATGCCGTGATGTATAACTTCCTTGTAGCTGGTATTACATGGATGAGCTACTAAGCCCAGGGAAGATATAAATTATAATGATTTGTGTGATTTCGTTTTCGGTAGAACATTACAAAGCACAATCAGAAAATGTACAATTTCATATAGAAAATTTTAAATTTTCACAATTCTCCTTTATATTTTCACAGTTTCTCTTCCCTATACCACCCACTTTATAAAACATACATGTACGTATTTTCCTTTTAAGTACATCAAATTGTCAAACATTACTGTAAAGTTTTAGGTTGATTTATGTCAATAAGTACACATTTACAACAGTTATCTCAGTTTAATATTAGTTATGATGAGGAAATTTGAAAGACATGATAAAAATATGGTCTCTACTACTTTTGGCCATCTCAGTAGATGTGTGTGTGTGTGTGCGCACACTAGCATGAATGGGCCTGCGTGCACTTGTGTGCACATATAGTATTTGAACTCAGGGCTTTACCGTCTTTCTTGGCTCATACAATCAAGGCTAGTGCTCTATCACTTGAACAATACATCTCCAAAAGTACACTGGTTGAGGATAAGAAGCACATAGAATGTTCTCCCCAGGCTCGCTTTGAACTATGATAATCCGATGTCAGCTCCTGAGTAACTAGAATAGTAGGAGTGAGCCTACAGCACCAAGCTCTTCATCTTCATAACTTCCTGATTCTATCTTTATTTTCTTATATTTCATTTTTCATATATTTTTATTGTAATTAATAGAAGGGTTACATTATATTCACCAGATTGAAGGTGGAATACTTCCCATGCATTGATACCCTTTCTCATATCTTGGTCCTCATTTCTCTCCCCCTCCTTACCCCTCATCTTATTTTCCTCCCTTCCCTATCCTACTTCAAATAACCAAATATGCATATATACAATATATCAGATAATCAGGTGAAATACTGTAACACTATGGGATAATCAAGGACAGCAAAAAAGATGAGAGATAACATAGTACATTAAGGACAATGATCACTCATTATTTGGCTTTTGTTTCTATATCCTGGGGGACCTATCATTTAGCATCATTTAGCATATGACCTCATGAATCTAGGTTTTATTCTATTGTAAATCTCTGCTAGTAGAGCTCAAGCTTTCTACTGATTAGGACAAATGAGAGAAATCACTGAGCCTATGATACTTTCAGTCTGGTTTGCTTCACTTAATAGGATTTTTCTAAGTCTTTCTATTTCCTTAAAACTGGGTGATGCAGTTCATTCTTACAACAACGTAGAATTCCATTCATATAAATACCATATCTTCTTGATACAGTCATCAACTGAGGGGCATCTGTGTTAGATCCATACCTTTGCTATGGTAAATAGTGTTGCAATGAACATGATTGTGCTAGTGGATTTAGTATATCCTTGTTTCTGTATGATTGGGTAAATGCCAAGTAGTAGAATTGCTGGATAATAGGGGAGCTCTATGTTTAGTCTTTTGAGGAACTACCATACTAGTTTCCATAGTGTTTGAAAGAGTTTGAACTCCCACCAGCAGTGGAGTAGTGATCCCTCCTGGCCACATCCCTGCCAGCATTTTTTTTTAGCTTTTTCGCTTTTTAAAATATACTTTTTATTGTAATTAATAAAAGGGTTACATGATATTTGCCAGATAGAAGGTGCATTAATTCACATACATTGATACCCTTTCACATGTCTTGGTGCCCATTACCCTCCCCCCTACACCCACGCCCATCTTGTTTCCCCCCTTCCCTATCTAATTTCAAATAACCAAATACAAATATATACAACATATCAGATAACAAAGTGGGATACTGTAACAATATGATATAAACAAGGGACAGCAAAAGAGATGAGAGATAACATAGTACATTAAGGACAACACTCATTCATTATATGGCTTTTGTTTCTACATCCTGGAGGTCCTTTCAATGAGCTTCATACTATATGGCCTTTTGTATTAAAGTTTTGCTCTATTGCAAATCTCTGCCTAGTAGAGCCCAAGGTTTCTACTGATTATGACGAATGAGGGAAACCATTGAGCCTAAGTTCCTTTGAGTCTGGCTTACTTCACTTAATATGATTTTTTCTAAGTCTTCCCATTTCCTAACAAATGGGGCAATGTCATTCTTTATGACAGCAGGATAGAATTCCATTGTGTACAAATACCACATCTTGTTGATCCACTCATCAACTGAGGGTCATCTAGGTTAGTTCCATATCTTTGCTATGGTGAATAATGCTGCAATGAACATTGTTGTGCTAGTGGATTTAGTATGCCGTAGTTTCTGGATGGTTGGGTAAATGCCAAGTAGTGGAATTGCTGGGTCATAGGGGAGCTCAATGTTTAGCCTTTTGAAGCACTGCCACATTGCTTTCCATAGTGGTTGAACGAGTTTGCACTCCCACCAACAGTGTAGTAGGGATCCCTCCTGGCTACATCCCCTCCAGCATCTGTTGTTATTAGTTTTCTTGATCCTGGCCATTCAAACTGGAGTGAAGTGGAATCTTAGAATTGTTTTGATTTGCATTTCTTTTATGACCAGAGATGTTGAGCATTTCTTCATGTGTCTATAGGCCATGTTTGTTTCTTCTTCAGAGAAGACTCTCTTTAAGTCTTTGGCCCATTTTTTAATGGGATGGTTGCTACTTTGAAGATTAGTTTTGGAGTGCTTCAATTTTGTGAGCTGTTGATATATTTTGGATATGAGGCCTTTGTCCGTTGTTTGGTTGGTGAAGATCTTCTCCCACTCTGTAGGCTTCCTAATTAATTTACTAGCTATATCCTTTACCATAAAAAAAGCTCCGCTGGGGCCGGGAGTTTGGCCTAGTGGTTAAAGTGCTTGCCTAGCATGCATGAAGACCCGGGTTCGATTCCTCGGTACCGCATACATAGAAAAAAGCCAGAAGTGGTGCTGAGGCTCAAGTTGTAGAGCTCTAGCCTTGAGAAAGTCCAAGGACAGTGCTCAGGCCCTGAGCCAAGCCCAGGACTGGCAAAAAAAAAAAAAAAAAAAAAAAGCTCCACAGTTTATTGCGGTCCCACTTATCCAGCCTTTCTCTTATTTGCTGTGATTCTTGGTCCTTATTAAGAAAGTTTTGACCTGTGCCAAGGAGGCCTAGTGTATCTCCTATTCCTTCTTGTAAAGTTTTCAGTGTGTCAGTTTTTACCTCCAGTTCTTTGATCCATTTGGGGTTAATGCTAGTGCAGGGTGAAAAATAAGGTTCCAACCTTAGTTTTCTGCAGGTGCTTAACCAGTTCTGCCAGCACCACTTGTTGAAAAGGCTTTCTTCTATTGTATTTTTTTGGGCTCCCTTGTCAAAGATTAGGTGGCCATAGGGCTGAGGTTTAATATCTGGGTTCTCAGTTCTATTCCATTGGTCTTCAAGCCTGTTCTGATAATTATAGTTCTGTAATAGAGTCTAAAGTTTGGTATTGAAATTTCTCCTGCACCGTTCTTTCTGGTAAGAAGTGTTGTTGGTATACGGGGGGGTCTTTTATTATTCCATATGAAATTTTGGATTGCCTCTTCTATTTCTTTAAAGAATGACATTGGGATATTTATGGGTATTGCATTGAATTTGTAGATAGCCCTTGGCAAGATTGTCATTATCACTATGTTGATTCTTCCAATCCAGGAGCATGGGAGGTTTTTTCATTTCCTCAGTTCTGCTTTAATTTCCTTTTTCGGGGTTTTAAAGTTTTCATGAAAAAGTCCTTTACATTCTTAGTTAAGGTAATTCCTAGGTACTTTATTTTCTTTGAGGCTATTATGAAAGGAGTTGCTTTCCTGATTGTTGCCTCGTTCCTCTCACTATTGGAGTAGAAGAAGGCAGTTGATTTTTGAGGGTTAATTTTTTACCCTGCTACCCTTCTAAAGTTTTTAATCAGCTCAAGGAGCTTAGGAGTAGAGTCTATAGCACACTTTAATCATGTCATCTGCAAAGAAGGATAGTTTTACTTCCTCTTTCCCTACTTGGACCCCCTTTATGCTTGCTTCTTGCCTTATTGTACTGGTTAGGAATACTAATACTATGTTACAGAGTAGTGGAGAGAGTGGGTATCCTTGTCTCCTTCCTGATTTTAGAGGGAATGGCTTTAGATTTTCGCCATTAAGTATAATACTAGCTGTGGGTTTGTCATACACAGCCTTTATTATATCGAGGAATATTCCATGGATTCCTAGTTTCTCCAGAGCTTTTAACATAAAGGGGTGTTGGATCTTGTCAAATGCCTTTCCAGCATCTATTGAGACAATCATGTGATTTTTGTCCTTGCTCCTGTTGATGTTTTGAATTATATTAATTGATTTGCATTTGTTGAAACAGCTTTGCCTCTCTGTGATGAATCCTGTTTGATCATAGTGTATAATTTTTTTGATAAGTTGTTGTAGACGGTTGTCCAGTATTTTGTTGAGAAGTTTTGCATCGATGTTCATCAAAGATATAGGTCTATAGTTCTCTTTCTTTAATGAATCTCTGTCTGGTTTGGGGATGAGGTTATACTGGCTTCATAGAATGAGTTTGGTAAAGAACCTTCATTTTCAATTTTGTTAGAGAGCTTGAGGAATATTGGTGTTAGCTCTGCTTTGAAGAATTCAGCTGTGAATCCATCTGGCCCTGGACTTTTCTTTGGTAGAAGTCCTCTTATTGCCATTTCTATTTCAGTGCTTGAAATAGGCCTGTTTAGTTGGGATAGTTCTTCTTGGTTCAGTGTGGGTATGTTAATATTGGCTAGAAATTCATCCATTTCTTCTAGATTTTCAAATTTGTTGGCGTAAAGTTTTGAGAAGTATTCCCTCATGATACTCTGGATCTTGGTAATTGCTGTTGTGATATTACCATTTTCATCTGCAATTTTGTTTATTTCGATACGCTCTCTTCTTTTTTTGGTAAGATTTGCTAAGGGTTTGTCAGTTTTGTTAATTCTGTCAAAGAACCAACTCCTTGTTTTGTTGATTCTTTCTGTAGTTTCTTTGGATTCCAATTCATTGAATTCTGCTTTGATTTTAATAATTTGCTTCCTTCTACTTGGATTAGGGTTGGTTTATTACTCTTTTTCCAGGAGCTTAAGGTGACACATTAACTTTTGGTTTGCGATTTTTCCAACTTTTGTTATAGGCACTCAAAGCTATAAATTTTCCTCTGAGTACTGCCTTTTCCATGTCCCACAGGAGCTGGTATTTTGTGTGCTCCTTATTGTTAAATTTCATAAACTGTTGGATTTCTGTTCTGATCTCTTTGATGACTCATTGGTGATTCAACAATGTGTTGTTCAATCTCCATGAGTTACAGGGTTTTCGTTGGTGGAGATGTGTGTTTAGTTCCAATTTGATGCCTTTGTGGTCTGAGAGTGTGCAGGGAATAATTTCAGTGTTTCTGAGTCTGTCCAGGTGTATTTTATGGCCTAAGATGTGGTCTATTTTGGAAAATGTTCCATTTGCTGTTGAAAAAAACGTATATTTTGTTGTTGCTGGGTGAAATATTCTGCAGTTGTCTGTTAGATCTAGTTGGTCTATATGGTTGTTTCTCTGTTGAGTTTTTGCCTTGGTGATCTGTCCATAGGTGAGAGTGGTGTGTTAAAGTCACCAACAATCACTGTGTTTCGATCTATGTATGGTTTCAATGAAAGTAAAGTTTGCTTGATGAAGTTCGGAGCTCTGGGATTGGGTGTGTAGATATTTAAGGTCATTATGTCTTCCTGGAGGAAAGATCCCTTTAGTAGTATGTAATAACCTTTTTTGTCTTTTCTCACTAATTTTAGTTTGAAGCCTATTTTATCTGATATGAGGATGGCAAATCCAGCCTGTTTATGGGGGCCGTTAGCTTGATAGAGTTTATTCCAACCTCTCACTTTCAAAAGTGTGTCTCCTATTCTTTCTTGTAAAGTTTTCAGTGTATCTTCTCTTACCTCCAGATCTTTGATCCATTTGGAGTTAATCTTGCTGCAGGATGACAAAGAAGGATCCCACTTTAGTTGTCTGAAGGTGTTTAACCAATTTTGCCAGCACCACTTGTTGAAGAGGCTGTCTCTCTTTCATTCTATTTTTTTTGGCTCCCTTATCAAAGATTATTTGGCCATTTGTCTTTGGGTTTATAACTCATTCTTCAGTTCTATTCCACTGGCCTGAAGACCTGTTCTTGTGCCAGTACCAAGCTGTTTTGGTCAGTATATCTCTGTAGTAGAGTCTAAAGTTTGATATTAAAATTCCTTCTGCACTGTTTTCTGCTAAGAATTGTTTTTGCTATACTGGGTCTTGTATTATTCCATATGAAATTTTGGGTTGCCTCTTCTATTTCTTTAAAGAAAAGAGCAAGTACCAAGCTGTTTTGATAATTATAGCTCTGTAATATAGTCTAATGTTTGGAATTGAAATTCCTCCAGCGCTGATCTTTCTGCTAAGAAGTGTTTTTGATATACGGGGTCTTTTATTATTCCATATGAAATTTTGGATTGCCTCTTCTATTCCTTTAAAGAATGACATTGGGATATTGATGGGTATTGCGTTGAATTTGTAGATAGCTCTTGGCAAGATTGTCATTTTCACAATGTTGATTCTTCCAATCCTTGGTACTGGCAGAGGAACAGGCCTGAAGACCAATGGAATAGAACCGAGGACCCAGATATTAAGCCACAGACTTATGGCCACCTAATCTTTGACAAGGGAGCCAAAAAAATAGAATGGAAGAAAGACAGCCTCTTCAACAAGTTGTGCTGGCAGAACTGGTTAAGCACCTGCAGAAAACTAAAGTTGGATCCTTGCACTGGAATTAACTCCAAATGGATCAAACACCTGGAGGTAAAAGCTGACACACTGAAAACTTTACAGGAAGGAATAGGAGATACACTAGGTCTCCTTGGCACAGGTTGAAACTTTCTTAATAAGGACCAAGAATCCCAGCAAATCAGAGAAATGCTGGATAAGTGGGACTGCATTAAACTGCAGAGCTTTTGTATGGCAAAGGACATAGCTAGTAAATTAATTAGGAAGCCTACAGAGTGGGAGAAAATCTTCACCAACCAAACAACGGACAAAGGCCTCATATCTAAAATATATCAACAACTCAAAAAATTGAATCACTCCAAAACTAATCCCCAAAGTAACAACCATCCCATTAAAAAATGGGCCAAAGACTTAAAGAGAGTCTTCTCTGAAGAAGAAACAAACATGGCCTATAGACACATGAAGAAATGCTCAACATCTCTGGTCATAAAAGAAATGCAAATCAAAACAACTCTAAGATTCCACCTCACTCCAGTTAGAATGGCCAGGATCAGGAAAACGAATAATAACAGATGCTGGAGGGGATGTGGCCAGGAGGGATCACTACTACACTGTTGGTGGGAGTGCAAACTCGTTCAACCACTATGGAAAGCAGTGTGGCAGTGCTTCAAAAGGCTAAACATTGAGCTCCCCTATGACCCAGCAATTCCACTACTTGGCATTTACCCAACCATCCAGAAACAAGGACATACTAAATCCATTAGCACAACAATGTTCATTGCAGCACTATTCACCATAGCAAAGATATGGAACCAACCTAGATGTCCCTCAGTTGATGAGTGGATCAACAAGTTGTGGTATTTGTACACAATGGAATTCTATCCTGCTGTCATAAAGAATGACATTGCCCCATTTGTTAGGAAATGGGAAGACTTAGAAAAAATCATATTAAGTGAAGTAAGCCAGACTCAAAGGAACTTAGGCTCAATGGTTTCCCTCATTCGTCATAATCAGTAGAAACCTTGGGCTCTACTAGCAGAGATCTGCAATAGAGCAAAATCTTGATACATAAGGCCATATAATGTGAAGCTAATTGAAAGGCCCTCCAGGATATTGAAACAAAAGCCATATAACAAATGATTGTTGTCCTTTATGTACTATGTTGTCTCTCATCTCCTTTGCTGTCCCTTGGTTATCTCATATTGTTATAGTATCTCACTTTGTTATCCGATATATTGAATTTATTTGTATTTGGATATTTGAAATTTGATAGGGAAGGGGGAAAACCAAGACGGGTGGGGGTGTGGGGGGGCGGGAAATGGGTACCAAGAAATGTGAAAAGGTATCAATGTAAGTGAATTAATGCACCTTCTATCTGGCAAATATCATGTAACCCTTTTACTAATTACAATAAAAAAATTCCAAAAAAAAAACAGAGCAAGGACTCAATAACTGCATACCCAAAGCTATGGACATGGTAATGGAAATATAAACATAACTATGTAGACATAAAAACCTATGACTCTATAGACATAATGTTTTATTTCATTAATTAATCTGTTTCTATGACATACAAACCCTTAGCCTAGTTGTGATTAAATTTTAAATACTAAGTCCCAGTGATTGTAAATAGAGATTCCCTCCTTGAACACTTGTATGTTAAACTTGTCTTTTAAAGTATGTTGTAAAAATCTATGTTAATAAATTCTTTTAAAAAAAAGCCAAACACAAGAACAAGGCTCCAAAAAAAAAAAGAATGACATTGGGTTATTGATGAGAATTGGGTTGAATTTGTAGGTAGCCCTTGGCAAGACTGCCATTTTCACGATGTTAATTCTTCCAATCCAGGAACATAGGAGGTGTTTCCATTTCCTCAGTTCCCCTTTAATCTCCTTTTTCAGGGTTTTAAAGTTTTCATCAGAAAGGTCCTTTACATTCTTATTAAGTTAATTTCTAGGTACTTTAGTTTTTTTTTAGGCTATTGCAAAAGGAGTTGCTTTCCTGATTGTTGTCTTGTTCCTCTCATTATTGGCATAAAGGAAAGCGGTTGATTTTTGAGGGTTAATTTTATACCCTACTACCTTGCTAAAGTTTTGAATCAGCTCAAGCAGCTTGGTAATGGAGTCTATATGGTTCTTTAAATACAGAATCATGTCATCTGCAAAGAGGGAAAGATGCACTTCCTCTTTGTATACCATTTATTTTTGCTTGTTGCATTATTGCTCTGGCCAGGAATTCTAATACTATGTTAAAGAGAAGTGGAGAGAATGGATATCCTTGTCTAATTCCTAATTTTATAGGGAATGGCTTCAGTTGTTTGCCATTAAGTATAATGCTACCTGTGGGTGTGGCATACACAACCTTTATTATACTGAGGAATGTTCCATAGATTGCTAGTTTCTCCATAGCTTTTAGCATAAAGGGGTGATGAATCTTGTCAAGTGCCTTTTCTGCATCTATTGAGATAATCATGTGATGCTTCTCCTTGCTCCTATTGATGTGTTGAATTATATTAATTGATTTGCATATGTTGAAGGAGATTTGTATACCTGTGATGAATCCTGTTTGGTCATAGTGTTTAATTTTTTTGTTGAGTTGCTGAAAACGGTTTGTCAGTATATTGTTGAGAAGTTTTGCATCAATATTCATCAAAGAAATGGGTCTATTGTTCTCTTTCTTTCATGAATCTCTGGTTTTGGGATGAGGGTTATAGTGTCTTTGTGGAATGAGTTTGGCAAAGAGCCTAGTTTACAATTTCGTTGAAGAGCTTGAGGAGTATTGGTAGAGCTCTGCTTTGAAGACCTTATAGAATTCAGGTGGGAATCCATATGGCCCTGCATTTTTCTTGGATGGAAAGTCTCTTACTGTCATTCTATTTCAGTGCTTGAAATTGGTCTGTTTGGTTTGATTAGATCTTCTTGGTTCAGTGTGAGTATGTTAATATTGGCTAGAAATTCATCCATTTCTTCTAGAATCTCAAATTTGTTGGCATAAAGTTTTGGAAAGTATTCCCTCATGGTGCTCTGGATCTTTGTAATTTCTGTTATTTGTGATTTTGTTTATTTGGTTGTGCTCCCTTCTTTTTTTGGTAAGATTTGTTAAGGGTCTGTCCATTTTGCTAATTTTTTCAAAGAACCAACTCCTTGTTTTGTTGATTCTTTCTATAGTTTATTTGGACTCCAATTCATTTGATTGTGCTTTGATTTTAATCATTTGTTTCCTTTTACTGTGATCAGGGTTGGTTTGTTGCTCTTTTTCCAACAGGTTAAGGTGTGTCATTAAATTTTTGGTTTGTGATTTTTCCAATTTGCTAATGTAGGCACTCAGAGCTATAAATTTTCCTCTGAGTACTGCCTTTGCTGTATCACAAAGGAGCTGGTATTTTATGTGCTCCTTTTTTTTAATTTCATAAACTGTTGAATTTTTGTTCTGATCTCCTCGATCACCCATTGGTGATTCAATAATGTGTAGTTCAATCTCCCTGAGTTACAGGGTTTTCTTTGGTGGAGATTGGTGCTCAGTTCCAACTTGATTCCCTTGTGGTCTGAGAGAATGCAGGGAATAATTTCAGTGTTTCTGAATTGCAGAGGTTTGCTTTATGTCCTAAAATGTGGTCTATTTTGGAAAATGTTCTATGTACTGCTGAAAAAAAACTTATAAAGTGATGTTGCTTTGTGAAATAATCTGCAGATGTTTGTTGGATCTAGTTGATTTGTACAGTTTTTGAATTCTGAGATTTCTCTGTTGAGTTTTTGCCTGGTTGATCTGTCCATAGGTGAGAGTGGTGCATTAAATTCTCCAACTATCACTGTGTTTCAATCTATGTGTGGTTTTAGTGAAAGTAAAGTTTGCTTGATGAAATTCTGTGCTCTGGGATTAGGTGTGAAGATGTTTAGGATGGTTATGTCTTCCTGGAGGAGAAATCCTCCTTTGTAGGTGATTGTTCTCTTCTCCCTGGCTGCTTTTAGGATCCTTTTTCTTTGGTCTCTATTGATCCTGTGGCGGTGGGATGTTCTTTTCTGGTCAGGTCTGTTTGGGGTTCTAAAAGCTTCTTGTATCTGGATGAGCCTGCCCTTCTGGATATTGGGAAGTTCTCTGAGATGATTCCCTGAAGAATATTTCCGATACCATTGACCTCTTTCTCCAGGCCCTCCTCAATACCAATTAGCCTTCAATTAAGCTTCTAATTGTATTTTGGATCTCCTGACCCATTCTCCATCATTTCCTAGACTTTGTTTGTCTCATTTTCTATTCATTCTCTATAACAACTATATTATCTTCAACCCCAGAAATTCTCTCTTCTGCATTGTCTATCCTGCTGTCAATATTTTCTACTTTATTCTTCATTTCCCCTCCTTCCAATTATTCATGCATCTCTTTTTTTAGAAAGTGTATGGACTTCTTTAAATCCTTGATTTTCACTTGAGTGGTTAGCTTTATTAATCATGTTTATCACTTGCCTTTATGTAGCATTTAGAGGACTCTCCTCTACTTAAGCCATTGACTGCTCCATTGCCTGTTTATATTGGGTGGGAGATTCTATTCCTTGATTTGCCATTTTTCTTGAGTTTCTTGTTCTGCCCTTTGAAAATGGGAGCAAGATTAATACTGTACAAGATTACAGTTTGTAAGATATAACCAACCTAAAGCTCTTTAGCTGGCCAGACAATTGATGTTCACAATTTTAGGTTGGTATTATCACTATCTCTCTTTTTGTGCACTTAGGGACAAATTGAATACCATCACCGATCACCGTTTTATTAACAAAAAATAAACCCCTCAATCCAATCCCTATTGTATTTAAATCCTTGTAGACTTACAGTATAATTGAAACCTAGATATACAGTATTGCTCAACAACCATCAAGTGTATATCCATGCATTATAAAAGTTGAGGGATGAACAAAGGACAAGAGATAGAAAAATAGTATGAAAGGAAGAGAGGAGATAAGAAAATGGTAATGTAGGGTGTAAGATTAATATAGTAATGAAAAAAATGGGATAGCGTAAGGATAATTGACCTAAGGTGATAGAAAGGTAAAATTTTTGAGTACAAATCTGAGAAAAAATAAAACTTACGAAAATAAGAAAAGTAATAAGACTATATAAAGAAAAGATGAAGGTATATATAGCAGAGTTCAATGATAAAAATTTTGAAAAATAAAAATAAACAAAAAAAAGGATTAAGAAAAACAAGAAAAAAGTTGGGGGGAGTTTCCACACAATTATGACTTCTTAGACAAGAAGTACTAGGATTTAGAACCAATAGATTAAAAAGCACGTGACTGTATCAATATAAATATCATTTGTATCCAGTTTTTACCCAGTGCTGTCATGATGTTTCTAGAAACGACCACAATGACAGAAGAAAATTGGGGGAATAGAAGGAAAGAATCATGACTTTAAAAAAAGTGGAGGTAAAATGGCAAACAAATTAAGAACACGTAAAAATGCAAATGAAAAAGGGTAGAAAAAAAGAAAAAAAAAAGAAAGAATATAAGAAAAAAGAAAAAAAAAAGGGTATTCTTCAGTTAGTTTTTTTTTTTTGGTGGGGGGGACAGGATAGGGAACTTGTGTCTCCACTAAATTCGGGATCCAAACCCTTCAAAAGGTCTCTTTCTCTTGTGATTTGGCTTTGTGGGTTTTCTGATCAGTTTGCTTGATTGTGCAGAAAAAAAAACTAACCCTGGCCCGCCCAGGGGCCTAGGATGGACATCTGGCTAAGCTGCCTCTGGGAAAACTTTTTCCCTTTTGATTGATGGCGCTGCCATCACCACTTCTCAGGCTTCAGTTGGTTTGGCCTGGTCTTTGCCAGCAGTCTAGATGGTGCTGCTATCCGCTTATGGCGAGGGGATTCCTTCCCAGTGCTGTTTGGAGAGCAGAAGTGGAAATGTCACAAATTGCTGGATTTTCTGGTTCCGTGAGGCTGCCAGGTCTGCGCCACAGCTGGGTGATGTCTCTGAGCTTGTGCAGGCTCTGTGTGGCTCTGTCTGGAGACGGCAGGTCTGCGTTGCCAAGAAGCGCTGTCTGCTCAGGAAGAAGGCTCTGTCTCCATGGTGGCTCCGAGTGCCTGGCACCACTCCCTTCTATCTTCTTGCTCTGGTTTCCTGCCTTTCTCCTCTCTGACTAAGATCTCTGTAATACTAAAGCTTACTTAGGATCGGTCTTTTGGTATGAACTTTCCCCTATGATGCTTGAACTGGTATTTTGGCAAGAGCTCAGAAAGACACTGAACCACTGCAATCTTCCACATGGGTTCCCCGTATTCTCTTATTTTTCTTAAAAGCCGTATAATGAATGATTGTTGTCCTTATTGTTACACTATCCCACTTTGTTACCTAATATATCGGATATATTTGTATTTGGTTATTTGAAATTGGATAGTGAAGGGGGGAAAACAAGATGAGGGGTGGGGGTGGGGGGAGGGAATTGGGGATCAAGACATGTGAAAGGGTATCAATGTATGTGAATTAATGCACCTCCTGTCTGGCAAATATCATGTAACCCTTCTATTAATTACAATAAAAATATATGAAAAAAACTGAAAAAATATGACTATAATAAAAAATCTGAAAGAAAATTATGAGAACATTCAACTCTTTTGTCCTTCCCCTGCATTTTTCTTCCTCAGTGGAAACCAAACCACCTATTCAAACTCCTGTTTTTACATTCCATTACCATTTACATTCACAAACATCTGCACACTGCACATAGGAGATAGATCACTCTCAAAGCTAAACTAGAAAGAAAAATCCATGCGATGCTGGGCACTGGTGGCTTACTTCTGCGACCCTAGCACTCAGCAGGCTGTGGATATGTAGATCACAGCTCAAAGCCAATCCAGATAGGGAAGTGTGTGATTCTTAACTGGAAGTAATGTTGTGGCTCAAACTGGTACAGCACTAGCATCCAGGGAAAAAACAAAGGGACCATATCCAGGTCCTGAAATCCAGCCTTGTACACACACACACACACACACACAGGCACACACACACACACACACACACACACACACACACACACACACACATCGGTTCCTAAGTTCTGTGTCTCTCTTGTCATCTGTGCTCAGTGATCTGACTTTGTCATGGCTGGGACCACAAGGCTTCTGCTTGTCCTAAAGGCTAAAAGTTCTCCTCTACTAACATTTATGTTGAAACTTATTCCTTTCTGAAACACTCCAACTCCATTATGAACTGACTTTTATTTTCGACAATGAGTTGAAGCTCCAATTGACCATATATCAGGTAATGACTACATTTATTCCAATATGGAAATAGGGTAATGAGATGAAAGTGGTGAGATGAGGTGAGATTGCAATATTGGGGCCTTAAAGTTAATGGAATGCTCTCTGTTTGTCTCTCTTTACCTCTCTGTCTCTAGTCTTTTCCAGTCTTCCCCGTTTCTTTCCATTACCTCCTTTTTCCACTTCTTCTTCCCAACCTTCCTCTCTATTTCTTTTGGCTCCTTCTGTGGATTGAGCTCAAGACTTCCTGCTTGCTAGATGATAAGCACTCTATCACTTGAGCCATATCTAGGACTGACATTTTTATCAAATGAGATACACAAAAGAATATAAGACAACAAAGACAGATGTGGGAGTATTGCAGTCTCAAGTCAAGCCATAAAATTACTAACAGGTATCAGGACCTTGAGTGAGGAAAAGTAGAATCTGTCCTTACCAGACTCAGTAGTTCATGGCAGTGCCTGCAGAACAATTAGAAAAGTACCTCTGTTTTTTTTTTTAACCACCTACTTGGTGGTACCATATTACAGCAGACTAGAAAAGTCAAAGAAACTTTACCTGATAGGTTGTCATTTTCATTTTTAGAACTGAATAATCAGGGTCTCGGGGAGGTTAAGTAAATTATTCAACCTTAGCAAATTGATCGAAAATAGTGCTGTCTCATGTCCAATATTCATTTCAATGAAAGTATGCTTCATTTCAAAAATAGGTTGCATAACTTTTCTATAACTCATGCAATCTGCTGTGATAGAGTATTTCATAGAAGTGTCTGAGAGGAATTTAAGGTACATACTCTTTTTCTCTAAAATTAAATATCCTTAGAGTGCTTTTCCTAAGGACAAGAGAAAAATATTGACATTGTCCAGTGTCTTTAATTGGGTACCATATGCTCAACTCTGTCAACCCTGTCCTTTCCTGTGCCTTCTATGAGAGCCCTTGAAATCAATGTGAATGTGAAAACTAAATCAGATTATATGTTGAGAATCATAAAAACTATATAATCCAGATACTCAGGATAAAGACTGAATATCATAAAGCACAGAACTCTATTTAAAAAAAAAACAATTATTTATATAGGCAGTTGCTAATATGTTATCTGTTAACTTTAACATCAAGCTTGGGGAAATGTTTTCTACATTATTTTTATAGACACTCATGAAGCCCGGTTTGGAGTAATCACTGAGGCGCTTGTATAATGCTTATACTGTATGCAAAGGAAGTTGTAGCATGATATTTGGAAGAGAAAGTCATGAGTGTATCATTTAACAAAACAATTTTAGGGAACATTTTTTTACTAGCTTCAGAGAATTATACAGATTTTATAGTTAGATAACTTTAAAGTTTCAATGAATGATACTTTTCATACAATTTTCTAATGTACTTGCTTTTGTATGAAAAGTGGCCAATACAATTTACTGTGCCAATACTACAGTATATTTGATTGCATTTAAATCATTCATTCATTAGTGTACTTGATTAATTTGAGATACAATTGCATCATTTTAATTTTATATCGTGTTATACCTTTAAGTCTGTTAAGCAAAAGCTTTGCATTTTGTCATGAACTTATGAAAAATTGAAAACAGATCTATCAAAACATTTGCATCTCAGCATCCACTTCAGTAATAATAAATTCTCCCTGATAAAAGAGAATACCTGTTCAGATTCTACCTACCTTTATTTCATATTACTAGTTTGAAACATTTACTGGGCATATGTGTGTATATATATATATATATATATGTGCTTTCTCTATCTCTTTCTCTCTCTATATATATGAACATATATGATACAAGGTAAATTCTTCAGTTTTGTATTAGCTATCCAGATGTCACTGAGTCAGACAATGCACTTAGTAGTCTCTGTTTCTCACTTTTTGAATGCTACCTCTGTCTAAAAATACAAAAGGAGGAATGTTTCCTTTTGTAGAAACCAAACAAAAATTGATATCAACCTAACACTTGAAATATGGAAGAAAATCAACGTTTACACATTGCAGGTTTTAACATTCCTTGTCATTTGCACTAATGACAATACTTACTCATCAGTACTAAAAAACATGCTGACAATAGGGTCCAAATTATCATAATGATAGTTTTTGCATTCATAAATGCACTACCAAGATACATTCATCTGTTGTATTGTGTTGATAATTTGTAAGAAATTGCTGCAATTCAAGTATATTGTCGATAGCATAAAGGACCATTGCTAATTTCTCAGATATTAACTTGAATGGTGCATGTTCTATTAGCAATGACTGCTGCGTTAATTTGATCTTATATCTTAGCTCATTGAAAGGTTTCCCATGTGAAATGCCTTGAACATTGATCTCAATGCCTCTGAAGCTTTATTTTTAAAATAACTGAAAGGGTTAATGAATTGCTAAGATAGATGTTACTGGTTGTATAGATGATAATAAGTTGAATAACACAAATTATTCTATGAAGAAACAATAATTCAAGTAGAATAAAATAAATTATTAACTTAAAGAGCCTGTACAATTTCTCATTTTGATGAATATGTTCTCACAAGAAATATGCAACAGTTGTAATAATGTTCTACATATTTTTGTTCATTGATTTTATGTGATAAGTTTTATAATCATACTATGAAAAAATATATTTTAATTGCAACCATGTTATACATTATTCTTCATATATATGTTTATATATATATATATATATATCCCTTATCTGAGATAATATTGACATCTTAACCTAAGAATTGAAGCACGGACTCAGGAATATTTTAATTATTTCAATAAATAAAATTGTTTTAAATGATTTTTGTAGTTCCATGTTGAAGATATTGTATTTATGATATTCACTGAAAGTTTAAATTTGTGTCATTATTATTTTTTATTTTCTACACTCATGCACAATAAATTTTTCCAATAATCTTTTGTTGCCCTTTAATTATTCCATAGAAGTTACCATTAAGTTTTAATTTTTGATTATTTTTTTTCTCACATTTAAATGTCTCCAATTGCCTTTTTCCCCCTAAAAGGAGATACAACTTTCCTGTGATCTTTTTTATTTATGTCCAGTTTAGTTGTTTTCTTGAAAGATGACTTGAAAGCCAACACTGATGAAAATTCTGTAATACTCTATTTCCAATTAACCATAAACAGACAAAAAAAAAACCTGGGAGGGAAATGGGGACCAAGACATGAGAAAGTGTATCAATATATGTGAAGTAATAAACCTTCTATCTGGTGAATATAATGTAACCCTTCTATTAATTACAATAAAATATATGAAAAAAATAGTTCACATTCCCCTGTACAATGAACTACTATAGTCTTCAGAAAGTTGGACTAAATTAATGTTATATTTTAAATTACTGTCACCTCTTATTTCAAGAATAAATTGTTTGTACTTAAGCCTGAGTTATACTCAAAGAAGAAAGACCTAGATGAAGGCATGGTTCAATTGGTAGATCAACAGTTCACTGAGAAAGCAAATCGAAACAACTTTTACCCATTATCAAGAAAAGGAGCAATGATAGATAGTGTTGCAAATGTTGCTAAAAGGGAATGCAACTACACAGTTTGTGAGGATGTAAACTTGTTCAGCCACTCTAGAAAGCAGTATTGAGGTTCCCTTAGAGCTTCCCTATGAGCCAGCAATCTCATTTCTGGGCATTTATCCGATTTACCACAAACCAGGCCACACTAAATCTCACAGAACAACAATGCTCATTGCAGCATTATTTACCATAGCTAAGATATGGATCAAACCAGATACCTATCAGTGGATAAATGGATCAAGCAAACAATGGAACAATGGAATTCTATGCTTCCTTCGGGAAGAATGGCATTGCCCCATTCATAAGGAAATGGAAAGAGTTGGAAAAAAATTATAATAAGTAAAGTAAGCCAGACCCAAAGAAGCATAAGTTGCATTGATCCCTCATTAGAATTTGTCTATAAATCTACAAGTAAACCCAGTGGACATGAAAAAATAAACAGGACTCTAAACATTCAGAAAGTAAGATGAAAGGAGGATATTTTTAGGAGAGGATCACAAGGGCTCAATAGCTATGTACATGTGATCATTTAAGATGACACTTACCAAAATGAACTGGAAGAAATGGAAATCAGGAGATTTTTTACATTTTACTTTCTGTGAGCTTTTTGCTTCTGTTTTTTCTCTTTGGTTTCTGTTTTGCTCTTTGTATCTTTCTTCTTTTATGTAAGGGTATCTGAATTGGGGATGGTAAAGGGAAACACAGAAATGGTGGGACAAAGGATGAACTAAACCACTAGATACTATGTTGGAAATGAACTCTACACCTCGGCAGGGGGAGGAGGGTTGGGACAACAAACTGGGAAAAACTGAGGGAACAGATGACACTGTACAAAAGGAAATGTACTCAATAACTAACATGTAACTGTAACCCCTCTTATTTCAATTAAGTAATTGTGAGTAGTGCTTTTTATTACACAGAAATAACACAACAAAATGCCTTAGACAATAAAGATACTTTGTTGAAAATCTTTTCTCTGTTCTCAAAACCAACTTATGTTTACATTGTTTTGCAGCCATTGACTCTGGACTAATCCACTTAAATTAGATGCCAACCCTGCAGTAATATTGAAGTGATATGTAAAGTATACATTTGCTGGTGTGTCGGAGGTGATTACATCTGACTAAACAATTTTATTTTAAAAAGCTGGTGGTGACCAGAGCAGGAATAATGTACCGATACACACTACCTTCTAAATAAGTAAAAATTCTGCTTGAATGGCTGGGGACATCTGGGTTGTCATTTTTAAAACTATTGCATGACAACACTCTATTGCTGAAGTATTAAGCAATAACTTCTGGCTGTTGCTTGAAACAGAAATTAATTCTTTCTAAGGAAATGATCATTTAGTCCCCTCTTTCAAATTTGGATGAAATATACCAGGAACAATTCAGCCCACCCAGTTAAGTTTAGGGGATAAGAGAGCTTGAGTATTTCAGAATCATAGCCACAGTCCTGCAGAAAATATTGAAAGAAAGCTTCTCATGCAAATCAATTCACAACTGTGGTATGTAAATATTAAAAATATGAACTTGTTAATAAGAGAAGATTATGACTCATTATCAATGTCCCTCAGGTAGGTGGAAGACCTTCCAATACAGAGTAAAAGTAGTAGGAATAAACGGAACCAAAGAAGAGAGGCAAAGACTTTCCCTACTTGTTTTTATTTTTTCTGCTCAAATTATTCCCATATGTCTTTTTATTAGGCAACAGATTCTATGTTCTAAAAATGTGTTTGTATAATTTAAGTAAGTTTTAAAGACAGTATATGTTTGAAAGTGAATCCTTTAAAGTTCAGGCTTAAAAATCTCACTTTGAATATTGCCATGTCTCTGAGCCCAGCAGATACAATTATTGTTGATAGTGATAAAGCAAAATCAGTTTAAAAATTCCAATTTAAATTTCAGCAAGAATCTTTATAGGTATAATAACTAGTGTTCTGAATGCAGGAAGAAATAGTGTAATATGGAAATGGATTTTGAAAAGGGAGACTAAATTACTTTTGCCTCATACTATACATCTCATGTCATATGATATATACCAACATAGTAGAAGTATTTCATATTACATGATGGAATAATGTGGACAATGCCACTTGAGATGACATATCCTCACTATTCCTCAAAACAAAGGTAATATACAAGGTCTGAGGACAACAGTATCACTATCATTCCTGGTATGGCAATGTTGTAGCTGTCTTAATGGGGGCTTGGCTTATGAATGTCATATGAGCCTTCTTGGAGCTTTAATTAGCTGGAGATTCAAATAGCAGCTGACAGCTAGCCGAGTCTTTTCTTTTGAGTTAAACTCAAACTAATTAAATTACGGTAGGGAAACATTTTCCTTCTAGCACCCTTAAGCTGTCATCCTTGTATATGGAAAAAATAAAGGACAATAATATAATCGGGAAAATGTGTAACTGTGAAACTACCGTGAAGAAATTTTCAATAAGAAAATTTTAGCTTCTCCATAAACCTCCAAAAAGGGTATGCAGTTCCCATTAAACAAAGCTATTTTAGTAAATAATTGGTATTTCAGTGAGTTAGCACTGGCTTTAAAAAAGTAAAGCAAATTCAAAATATGATTGATGATATGCTGTCAGATTTTACTACTCATATGTGCTTAGATAAGTATAATATAGACTATTAATATCATTAAACATTTACTGAAAATAATGCATACATAAATCACAAATTTACTTTAAAGTATCAGTGTCACAGATGAGTCCCAGTATTGTCAATATCTATGAAATACAGCAAATATTTGATAAAATGTTTTCAGCTTTTCTGTATTTCATATGTATACTGTTATTGTTTCAGAGTTCAACATATACCTGACATTCCACTGTTGCCAATTCAGCAAATTCTCTGCTGAGATAGAATTCCTTTGAGCTTTGCATTGGGTTTTAGCGCCACTGTAACAAGTCTCCTAGAAGTTTTTTTTTTTGTATCTCTTTTCCTGTATACCAAAATATTCATTGATATCTTTTCCAATGCTTGGTTGAAGGTATGTTATTTTCAAGTGTTATTTTTCTCAATCAAATATTTCTCTGTCTTTCTGCTTCCCCTTATCTCTGCTTCTCCCTCTTTCCCCATCATTCCTTCCTACAATAGAGGACATACTACTATTCATTTTCGGTTTATATGGCTTTAAAAACTGTTTAATTGTAGATATTTGAATCTCAATAAAATAGTGTTTTAATTTTCTCTTATATTGCAGGCAAACTGCTGTAAACCTAACCCATAACACATAATTACATTAACTTCATTTTTCATTTATTCAGTTCTGTTGTAATGATTTTAATAAGGGTGAAATTCCAAGATTCTTCATGAGAAATGAGAAAGCAATTACATTTCTACCTAATTTTAAGTCTAATTTATGCTGGCTTCTTGAACGCATCCCTTCTTCCTAATACCTCCAGTAGTATTTATTCAAGGCAGGTATATGCTAGGGAGAAATTAGCTGACATCATCTGATGACTCAGTTTGTAATAGATTTACTAGTTTATGCTTCATCATTTTTTTTTCTCCCACAGAGATATTTTCTACTCTCAACTAAAAAAATCTTTTTTTTACAATAAATTCCTTCCCAAGCTAGTACTGTTAATTCTCACCATTTTAGATGCTGATAATGTTTTCCGTCTAATTATTCACATGACAGATTATGTACTAATATGTATTTGTTTATATAGCTATACAATCAATCTATATAAATAAGCAAATATATAATAAAAATGATGAAGACACAGAATATCACATCCAAACAATATAATTTGTATACTATATTTAATGTAAATATCTGTATGAATAAAGAGTAGATTAATCAATTACCATTCTGATCTCCAATTAATGATTAGCATTAAATATTTGTGAAAATGTGCTGATGTTTCCTGTTTCATCTCAACAATATTTATATAATTAATCTGTTTCTATCAAGTACATCTACACATATATGTGCATGTATGTATATGTATATGTGTTGTACTTTACATTATGTAGTTTAGCGTACATCTCAGCTAATGCCCAGTGCTGCCCATTAATCTTGTTCTTTGTTGATTCAATGACATCTTAATTAATGAGTTCTGTTGTTTAAAGGAATTTACTAGATTGTGAATGATGAGATTCATTTAGGGTGCATAGCAATTCTATTGCCAGTTTTCTCAAGTCATTATAGCTCACTATCCTTTCCTTTAGATTATGGTCCTACCTAAGTTTTGTAATCTAAATTTTAAAAATACAAATAAAAAGGAGAAAACATGAATGCCTTCCTCTTATATTCATGATTGACTCATGCTTCTATACAATGATTAAGTTTTTTTCATATATTTTTATTATAATTAATAGAAGGGTTACATGATATTTGTCAGATAGATGGTGCATTAATTCCCATACATTGATACCTTTTCACATGTCTTGGTCCCCATTTCCCTCCCCCTCACCCCCACCCTTCATCTTGTTTTCCCCCATTCCCTATCCAATTTCAAATAACCAAATACAAATATATCCGATATATAAGGTAACAAAGTGAGATACTGTAACAAGATGAGATAACCAAGGGACAGCAAAAGAGATGAGAGATAACATAGTACCTTAAGAACAACAATCATTCATTATATGGGTTATGTTTCTATATCCTAGAGATCCTTTCATTTAGCATCCTACTATATGGCCTTTTGTATCAAGGTTTTGCTCTATTGGCTCTCTGCTAGGAGAGCCCAAGGTTTCTACTGATTATGACAAATGAGGGAAACCATTGAGCCTAAGTTCCTTTGAGTCTGGCTTACTTCACTTAATATGATCTTTTCTAAATCTTTCCATTTCCTAAAAAATGGGGCGATGTCATTCTTTCTGACAGCAGCATAGAATTCCATTGTGTACAAATACCACATCTTGTTGATCCACTCATCAACTGAGGGACATCTAGGTTGGTTCCATATCTGTGCTATGGTAAATAGTGCTGCAATTAACATTGTTGTGCTGGTGGATTTAGTATGTCCTTGTTTCTGGATGATTGGGTAAATGTCAAGTAGTGAATTGCTGGCTCATAGGGGAGCTCAATGTTTAGTCTTTTGAGGAACTGCCATACTGCTTTCCATAGTGGTTGAACGAGTTTGCACTCCCACCAACAGTGTAGTAGTGATCCCTCCTGGCCACATCCCCTCCAGCATCTGTTGTTATTAGTTTTCTTGATCTTGGCCATTCTAACTAGAGTGAGGTGGAATCTTAGAGTTGTTTTGATTTGCATTTCTTTTATGACCAGAGATGTTGAGTATTTCTTCACGTGTCTATAGCTCAATTTTTTTGAGCTGTTGATATATTTTAGATATGAGGCCTTTGTCCGTTGTTTGGTTGGTGAAGATCTTCTCCCACTCTGTAGGCTTCCTAATTAATTTTCTAGCTATGTCCTTTGCCATACAAAAGCTCTGCAGTTTAATGCAGTCCCACTTATCCAGCCTTTCCCTGATTTGCTGTGATTCTTGGTCCTTATTAAGAAAGTTTTGACCTGTGCCAAGGAGGTCTAGTGTATCTCCTATTCCTTCTTGTAAAGTTTTCAGAGTGTCGGCTTTTACCTTCAGGTCTTTGATCCATTTTCATTTAATTATAGTACAGAGTGACAAAGAACGATCCAACTTTAGTTTTCTGCATGTGCTTATCCAGTTCTGCCAGCACCACTTGTTGAAAAGGCTATCTTTCTTCCATTCTATTTTTTTTTGTCTCCCTTGTCAAAGATTAGGTGACCATAGGTCTGTTGTTTAATATCTGGGTCTTCAGAAAAATGTTCTATAATAAGCTTTGCTCATACCATTAGGGAAAGTTTTAACTTTTTCCTCATATGCGATATTCAGAAGTAATTAATTTTTTTTCTTTTCTTTTTTTCGTTGGCCTTTTGTTGTAGTTTTATCTTTGTGTTAATACTTTCCAGTTCTTATTGTTCCCATTTATGAAGCCCTTTACTGTAACATTATTTTGCTCTTCATTTTGACTCTTGTTGAATAATGGTTCAGATCAGTGTTCTTCAGAGAAGGGTGAAATCAAGATATTCACTAATATACCAATACCAGAAGAAAGAATTATAATATTTTATCATTATTGCTATGTACACAATAAGCAAATGCATTTGTTTTAATTTGTATTTATGAACAAACACAGCAGGAACTTGGCTAACCATTTGTAAGATATCTGTGCAGATGCTTCTGGGTAACAGGGACCTCTAAATGCTTCGAGTGAGTAAAGCAGATTTTTCTCCCTAACTTGGAAGAGTGTTCCCAAATCAAGGGAAGGAAGAACAGAACAACAAAGCTGACTAACTGAAAAGCTCTCCTTCCTAATAACCCTAGCGGTACAATGCTCTTTCAGGCCTTCAGCCTATGATTGGGAATGCTTGTTTTTGTTTATTGTTGATGAACTGTGGATTTGAGAATGGAATTTCAACTTTCTTCTTAGGCCTTTGATTCATCCATCTGATTTCCCCAGCTTTCCAATTGAAATTGCAGCTTTCAGCTACCATAATTATAGGTATCATTTTCTTGTAATCAAAGTCTAGGTAGGATTGATGATAGAGATAATAGGTACTTAGGTGGACAGACAGATACAATGTATTAATATATTTTCTGGAGAAATCTAAGTGATATACATTTATTTAAAATGGTGATTGACATAAATAATCTTATCAGTTATGTCTTCCCCCTTAATACTCTCTCCTCAGTAATTCTTTTTATTTTATTTTATTTTTATTGTTAGGGTAATGTATTGAGGGCTTACGTTTACAGTCGCTAGGTAGTAGGCGCTTTACTTCTCACATATTGACTCCCCTTCTCATGTTTTTGTCCCCATTTCCCTCCCCTCAACCCCTCCCAATCAGTAATTCTTAAGATATACTTTTCTGTAAAAAGTAAGAGAGTAATAGATTTTGCGTAGTGAAATAATAAATATATAGGATAGGATTAGAGCGATCTGAAACAATAATATGATATAAAATAAAACAAAAAATATGAAATGGAACCTTGAGTATTTTCTCCTAATGTTTCAACCCTTTCAACCACTCTGGTGAAATAGCTATATTAAGATAGAGTCAAATTGTGATTTTGAGTGTATAGATAGTTTTCCTGTGACACGGTATCTGTTTGACTAGTTATCTACCACTAAAGTCATGCCTCTAACATAGCTTTTGGTTAGTCGTTTTGCTTTGGAATCTAGTTAACTTTTTTCTCCAGATTATCCTCGACCTTGTAATTAGCCTCCCAATGTCAATCTTCTCAGTAACAGAAATTACAAATATTAGCTTCCACCTCATAACAAAATTGCAGTGTCCTGTATTTGTGTTATGTGCCAAATAAAAGTTTTTCTCACAGTGGTGATATTATGGATCAAGTTGGTAATGGAAAACTACTGAATCTACAAAATGGAGTATGCCCAACTGAGGCATTTTGGATGAAAATAAGGAAAATTTGAGCCAAATTTTCATTATGTCTTAGGATGCTAATATTACTTATCTTTTAGATAAATAAGGATATTAAAATTGCTCCTTAGGCTAAGTTGAAGCAAATGAATAAGTATACAAATTTTCCTTAAGTTTTAAGTACCTGTCCAAAATTATAGTTTTTTGAGACAGAAATAAATTTCATGGAAAATTTCTCCTGGCCTTCATTACCAAGGAGCTGAGTAAATTAACTTGGAATACTGCAGGTTTTATTATCAAGAAAGAAATTAGATTAGCATCTATTTAAACACAATTGTAGAACTCTGAGTTCATTAGGAAGCAAAGGAAAAAATACAATTTTTGCCAAGAGAACTCATTAATTTCTTGGTTCTTAAGCACATGCTTTAAACTTTCCTCTTCTCCATTATCCCCACTCCTGTCTTTCAAGAGAACTTCCTCTTAATATTTGCTACTTGAAACAGAGAGTAGGATTATGAGAGCTACCCCCTACCATGTAGCAAGTGTATTCAATTATCTTGTATTCAAGAGATTAGTACAGATGATCTTTGACTTTCATATGCTCCCTCTAAGTAAGCTTAATGTAAGTTTAAAGTATTATATAACATTTTTATATGTGCTCCATCCAAATTAACCTATTGTAGATTAAAATTTCATGAAAAATATATGATTAATACATATATATACTAAACACAGACCAGCATCACATAATATTGGTATGTGGTCCTTCGTATAACTGACTATGAACTATAATCAAATACAGTTTTGATATATATTGCTTCCATACTATGATAAAACCAAAATATTGTAAAGAAACCATAAGTCATAGATACTTTGCAACAGATTTTGCAAAGGATTTCTTTTCTTGATCACAGTGCTGCTATTGGAAACCGATGTACAAAGTCATGTACACAAACTCTATTTTGTAAAAGACATCTGATAAGGAAGCCTCTAGCTGTAAGAAAGACTTGCTTGAAATTGTAAAAAGTAATCACCCAAGGCCAAGGATATATAGTAAATCAAAATTCCTGGGACTGGGGTTCAATGTTCATGGTTTCTATGATGTCTGAATACTTACAGTTAGCTCCAATATTTTCCAAGATATGAGAATGTTGACAAATGGAACACTTTATGAGCTATAAATATTATAATAGGTATTACAATTTTAGATGTAAAATCTGGGACTTGATTTAGATTCTTGGTTAGATGATTCATGAAATACAAAAGTGAACATTGGTATTACCAGTAGATATAATTTTTTACAAGATAAGGTCACTTTAATATCATCAACACTTCTGAGTCAAACATTATGATCATATCATCATAACAAAAGTACAAGACAGTAAAGAATCATTGGAATTTTAGCAAACTTTGAAGTCTCTACTTTCTCTGTCTCCCTTTTTCTCTCTCCATCTCTTTATTCCATCTAATGCTATATGGGGAGGTGCATTGAAATGCTTCGATCAGAAGTGACAAAGGGACTGAACTTCATTTTGGCCACTCCTGCTTCAGCGATGGGTGAAAAGGGACTATCATTTATCATTTTAATGCAAGAGACATTTTTGTATTGTTTTAACCAAACACTAGTTATTAAAGCATAATTTCTATTGTAACATCTACCATTGCTGGAGACTTTCTGGTATAGCATCTTAACAAATATTTATTTGGTATAATTTAAATCATGTGATTAAATGCATATATAAATATTAGATATGTATTTACAACTTGTCAAAAAAACCACAGTTTGAGCAATTATCTCCTGTATAAAATTTCCAGGGAAAAGAAATGTAATATCAAATTAAGTTATTTTGTTTTGGCGATTCTTAAATTTGTCCATAGTCATTCAATTGTGTAATTCCTTCATATTCTTCAGCAAAACTCATCCTTATTTGTGAAAATAACTCATGCTTTCCTAATAAGGGAAATGAATGGCTTCTGTAACTGGATATCACAAAAAGATATTATTTCAGAATAATTGATGAGTGGAATAAACTAATAGTAATAGACTACATACTACCATATAGTAAGAAAATAGGAACTCTGACTGAAATAAAACATATAACATTTTAAATACTAAGTAATTGATCCAATTAAGGAATAACAGAGTATTTTTGTCTCCAAGTTAAAAAAATAGAAAGTTAAAATACGAAAATTACAACTTTACGTCTCACTAGTAAATTCTCTAGCAAATGTTGTGTTTCATTTTTTCTCTTCTTTTGTCTCATTTTAGGGTAAATGTAGGCAGGTTGTTCTACTACCTGAGTGACACTTTAATTGCCTTATTTTGATTTGGTTACTTTAAAGGTAAGGTTGCAGGTCTGGGCTGACTTGAGTTTTAATTGTGCAGTCTGCCAGCAAGTGTGCATCACCTGTATCTGGGATAACAGCTTGTGTCATCAGGAACCTGTGAACTTTTATGCCTTTGCTGAAGTCCTGGGTAGTGTCCTGTTTTCTGCCTCTCAAGAATCTAGTAATACAGGGCCAAGCCACCTCTTCTGGTTTGTAAAGCTTTTTTTTTTTTTTTTTTTTTTTTTTTTTGCCAGTCCTGGGCTTGAGCTCAGAGCCTGAGCACTGTCCTTGGACTTTCTCAAGGCTAGCACTCTACCACTTGAGCCTCAGCACCACTTCTGGCTTTTTGCTATGTATGTGGGGTACCAAGGAATTGAACCTGGGTCTTCGTGCATGCTAGGCAAGCACTTTACCACTAGGCCAAACTCCCGGCCCCAAATGTAAAGCTTTTTTTTTTCTTTATTTTTCTTTAAAAAATACTGTTGGGTATTTAATTTCATGGGTGAATAGCATTCTTATGGACACATAAGCTAAGTACACAATAAATTAAAATATGAATGTAAACAAAGGTAATTTTGGAAGACATCCTAATGTTTAAATGAATAGTACAGGAATGCAACTATGAATCCTAATATAAAACTGGTTTTCAGAACAAAAAAGAAACTTCAACACTTAGATTGTTTTTATACATGCCATCATGCCAATGTAATGAGAAAAAGAGAGCATGAGAAAAAGAAAGAGAAAGGAGAAAGAAAAATTCTCCAAGGTCACAACTAGATTCTAGTAAAGCATTTACAGCAACTGTGTTGAGGTGTTTACCATTGTTCTGATTCCCAGGCAAGCAAAACCTTCATTAAGCTTAAAGCAATTAATTTTTAAATGCTTCAAATTGCAGCTAGTGAGCTCACAAGATTTATTACCAGTGAAGGTCACAGGACCAACTAGAATCTTGAATTTATCTTTATCTCCTCTTTTATAAATGACTGAGCTGGGTATTTTGAGGTGTACTATGCTTCAATCAATCTACCCCAACCAACAATAGGCTACAGCCAGGCACTCTAATCAGAATGTCAGGAGAGATTCTGTGGATGATACTATCCAATTTTTTTGTTAACAGCAAGTCACTTTTTGTAAGAAAAGCTTTAGCAAGTCAAGTTTTGTAAGGAAGGATTTCTTAATACTTGAAGGGTCGTGTGCTTCTATCTAAGAGGAATTAAATATTTTATTTGAATAAATTAAGAATGTTGCAGGACGGAAGTGGGGAGGGGGTTGGGGGAAAGGGAAAGTGGGAGAAAAATCTGGTAGGGGGTTAAACTGTCCAAGAAGAATTGTACTCACTATCTTACATAAATAACTGCAACCCCTTGGTACATCACCCTGGTAATAAAACTAAACTTAATAGAAGAAAAAAGAAAGAAAGAAAGAAAGAAAGAAAGAAAGAAAGAAAGAAAGAAAGAACAAAAGAAGGAAAGAAAGAGAGAGAAAAAGCGAGGACTCAATAACTGCATACCCAAAGCTATGGACATGGTAATGGAAATATAAACATACCTATATAGACATAAAAACCTATGACTCTATAGACATAATGTTTTACTTCATAAATTAGTAAGTTTCTATGACATACAAACCCTTAGCCTAATTTTGATTAAGTTTTAAATACTAAGTCCCAGTGATTGTAAATAGAGATTCCCTCTTTGAACACTTGTTTATTAAACTTGTCATTTAAAATATGATGTAAAAATCAAAGTTAATAAATTCTTTAATTAAAAAAAGAGATAAAGAAAGAATGAAAGAAGGATAAAGAAAGAAAGAAAGAAAGAAAGAAAGAGAAAGAAGGAAAGAAAGAAAGGAAAGGAAAGGAAAGAAAGAAAGAAAGAAGGAAAGAAAGAAAGAAAGAAAGAAAGAAAGAAAGAAAGAAAGAAAGAAAGAAAAAAAAAAAAAGAAATGAATGAAGGAAGAAAGAAGGGAAGGAAGAAAGAAGGAAAAAAGAGCAAAAGATAGGTAGGTAGGTCCAGGGACATGGCAGCTGCATCTAGCCTGTGCTCTACAGAGCACATGGTACATTGAAACCAGGGGAAAGGCATGGTATCAACAGCAGCTGAGACTGAATTTTAAAAAGTGTGCTGTAGTCACACACTGGGATTTATTTATTTGATTTTTCTTATTAATGGTTTCAGCATTCATTTTTGGACAAGTTACTAAACTTTACGGAATAGTAAGTATTGTCCATATTTGTTAGGATATGCACACCATTTGCTCTAAAATAATGAATGAACTCTCATGACGAGAATAACTGAATTTTCAAAGTACAGTAAAGTGTGATTGCAACAACTATCACAGAAGCCTTCCAGACACAGTAGAACCACAAGTAAACTTTTGGATCCAGGCAATAAGTTTCTTCCAGTATTATTGGTTTAATATCCTGAGTCTTATCCAGTAGTACTATAAATGTATTTCTGTGTCTTTGTTCATAATCTAACATTTACTATTAGAAAACAAGAAATAAAACTAGTTTGGAGACTATTGTCAGTCATCGCTATTTGTTGTTAGTTTATATGAATGTGATATGTCAGTGCTATTGGCAGAAATGATGTAAAATGATGACATACATCTATATATATACATACATATTGAGATACACATCCATGTATATATACACACATATATATATCTATATACACCCATATCAAAGTTAAAATAAAATTGACAGATTTTTGGTTACTGAATGATGGTGATGAAGCATTCTGGGTGATGAAGCATTCTGGGTGTGATAATTTTCTTCTATCACTTTTTTTCAGAGTAATGCACCTTATGTATTTTGAAGATACTATTACTTTTTTTGTGCCTGAAATTTTGAAGTAATAAGCTGGAAGCAGAATAGAGGAGAAAAATCCCTGAGCAGCCACGTTCTCCACAGACATATATAACAATGAAGAGACGGGAGAATACAAGAGACCTCACCTACTTTTCCCCTGTAAAGTGGGCACAGAGAGTAGGACTGGTGACCAAAGCACATGGGAGAAAGTCAAATTTGCGTTGTCCTCCAGCCCATCAGCAAGAAAATAACACTGTAATTCTTTTACTACAGAATTATACTATAGCAGTGTAAATACTTTGAATATAAGATGACAAGGGATTAAATTGTTTAACCGATAAATTAGACTCAGATGCTAAGTACCAAAGCAAGAATATAATAAATACAAAAAAATGCAACAGAAACCTAAAATGTCAACAACTTTACAGAAATAAACACTAAATAAGCTTAAAGAAGATACAAACCAGAAACTGAAGGATCTGAAAGAAGAGAATAAATTGAAAATGAAAAGGATGATGACAATGAGCAATAATGCAATGGTAGGATAGTGTCAGAGGGGAATAATAAGAGCCTATCTATCTATCTATCTATCTATCTATCTATCTATCTATCTATCTATCTATCTACCTCAACCTATTTATCTGTTAATCTCTCAGTAGATGATTGGATCAAGAAGATGTGATGCTTATACGCAATGAAATTCTATGCTGCAATCAGAAAGAATGACATCACCCCATTTGTAAGGAAATGGAAAGACTTGGAAAAAAATCATATTAAGTGAAGTAAGCCAGACCTGAAGGCTCAGTGGTTTCCCTCATTTATAATAATTAATACTCACCTGGGACTCTCCTAGCAGAGGATTACAATAGTGCAACACCTAGGTACCTAAGGTCATATAGGATGAGATTAAATGATAGGAATTCTAGAATATGGAAACAAGAGCTTTATCTTGTGTGATTGTTGTTCTTAATGTACTGTTATTTCTCTTCTCTCTTTTTTGCCCTTATGTTTAATCTCATCTTGTTACTGTATCTGACTTTGTTACCTGGTATATTGTATGTATCTGTTTATTTGAAATAGAAAATGGAAGGGGGAAACAAGATTATTGGGAGGGGGTGGGGGAAAGGAAATGGGGACAGAAACATGAGAAGGGGTATCAATATGTGAGAAGTAACACACCTACTACCTGGAGAAAGTAACTAACCCCTTTATACATTACTCCAACAATAAAAAAATAAAAATTTTAAAAATTGCCAGAAAAGAAGCAATGTACCCACTACTTGATGAATGTAACTTCAATCCCTCTATGTATCACCCCATCAATAAAATGAAATAAAATAAAAAGAAGAGGATAGGTGATGAGATGACTGGCTGGTTAAGAGAATCTAGGATGCATGTATGTATACGTATGTATGTATCTATCTCTCTTTCTTTCTTTCTATCTATCTCAATCTATTTATCTATCTCTGTGTGTATACATAAGTATATCTTTAATATTTTCATATATATAGATATATTACAAACATAGATTAGCAATAAAATAAAATAAAAAAGCCACAGCCTTTTATATCAAAGCCAATTATATCAATGGGTGCACAGAATAAAGGTCATGTACAAATATTTGATTAGTATTTTCATCATTATTATGATTAAGTGAAGTTTCATTTCAAATATTTCAAATAATGAATTTCTACATATTTAAATAAGTACACCAGTAACTGTAAGAATTTTAAAATTTCTCCCTTTCATTTTTATTATTAACATTTCAAATTATAAAAGGTAAAAACAGAACTAGGATAGATAAGTATTATATGATAAACAATAACTTTTAAAATAATCATTTATATGGACCTTAAGGAAAAGAGTAAAATCCCAGAAGCTAAACAACACACAGGCCCTATAAAGTGATTGCAGTCAACAATTAGTCATTATTTTTAAATGCTTGGTCTTAAGTATATTAGAATCAGACTAAACAATTCCAAGTAAATTTTTTACCTAGAAAGACGTCATGGAGCTTTCAATGATGTTAAATTGAACAACATTTCTAAGTGTGTGTGGCTCATAAAAGAGTTGAACTGCACACAGAGATGGTCATGGGTGGGCCTGCAAATCCAAAATAGAAGAGGGAGAGAAACTAGAGAAAACTGTTAGAATCAGTTGGGAATAAACAAATTACAACCTAATGTAGACTGAAAGTTGATATGTTTATAAGTATACGCGAAGAACTCTGGAACTCTGGAATAATAGTTAGCTTTTACATCTTTTTTTTTTTTTTTTTGCCAGTCCTAGGCTTGAGCTCAGGGCCTGAGCACTGTCCTTGGACTTTCGCTCAAGGTTAGAGCTCTACCATTTCCAGCTTTTTTAAATGTATGTGATACTGAAGAATTGAACCCAGGTCTTCATGCATACTATGGAAGCACTCTACCACTAGGCCAAACTCCCAAACCTACACCTTTCTTTTTTGGACTTTCATATGCGTTGGTTATGAGTCCAAATTGAATTGGCTACTTACCAACTGAAGGACCAACTACAAGTAAATTTCATTAAGATTAGTTAATCCATTTAAAAATTGGGACAATATTTCATATTTGGATGAGTTCCTATGATGATGAAATGAGACATTTACCAAATTATTTAGCTAAAATTTTGAAGAAAATGAGTGGAGATATATCAATGTTCATTGCTTCTGTAGGACACTCAAGGAATTACATATTTTATTGAGAGTTTCAATGAATTGACCTCAACCTTATAATAAAAACTTTTATGGCTAAATATAAAGCCATTTTATGCATGTTAAGATATATCCAGTTTTGAAAAGACAAACCTTTCTTTTAGCAATACTCCTACATAATGGAGCATTCATTTACATGAAATAATAAACAGCTTTTTAATGACTTTTCTTCTATATTGAATGCCTATGATGGATGATTCCACACAAGAATGCTTTCTAAATTGAACCTAAATTAAAATTAACAGAAATTTCACTGCATTCATCTTCTTCATACATAACTGGCTACTATTACCTGGTAATTTCTATTCAAGTTCTATTTAAAGCAGAATGATTTGAACAGCAAAAGCATACCTTACCTTTGAGGCTGGATTTTCATGTGGTAAATGATAAAACTGAGTTTTCTGGATGTTCCTTGTTTAAGCTACAAACATGTGTAATTTGTTGTTTGCTTCTGAGTTGTAAGAATGTTGTCTACTTGCTAGTTCTTCCCTATCTCTTCTGGAAATAAATTCCACAGGTAATACAGATCCTTTTTCCTCCCTTTGATAGGGCATCAGAAATGAGGATAGTAGAAAATATTTTAGTAAAATATTAAAATTGAGTGCTTAAGCTTTTACTAAATTATAATCTATTTTAATCATTTGCTCAAATTTTTAAGTTTTTTCCCATAAACTTATACACAACTTTAAATTTAGAATCAATACCTTCCTATCACTTTACCCCTCCTGCCCAAAAATTTAAAAAGTAAACAGTTTAAAATACTCTATTGTTTTGTTTCAATCCATAATTTGCTTGACAACTTTATTCAACTAATCATCTGAATTTCACATTAATTTTGAATAACTTCTTCTCTCAACTCCTACCAGATCAATGTACCAACCCACTAAATCAAGCATTAAGCCTTACTCCTCCTCCCTTGTGTAGGACATTGTAGAGCAATTTCTCAGAAAGAATCTCTAAATTGTTCTTACATGGATTGCTGTATCATTTTGCTAGGCTATCATCTAGCAATATTATCTCGTAAAAACTCATTTTCTGCATCATCTCTAATGTTACCTTCGTGAAAACCTTAGATTTCTTTTTCATGGATTATTAACTAAAATATATATGTTCTAGAAGTGAAACTAGGACATACATGCTCAATCATTTCTAACCACTTTTGGATGTTGATTATTGCAGACCTTAGACTTAGGCAATGTAATTCTATTTTCTTTTCTTAACATTTGTTCTGAAATCTCAGACTACCATCACTTTTGTTATCCAAACATTCAAAATATTTGATATGGTAGAACTGCCTATTCTCCTAACTAATCCAAAGCATGTGAACATTTTTGAAGATATTATTCTTTGCTTATTTTCTTTATATTGACTTTTAAAATAGGTAATATTAAATAAGATCGAATTCTTATTGAATCCATAAGATAATGGATAATATGCTTACTAATGAAAAAAGGCCAGCATGCAAGATTATTTTACACTTATTGTGTTATATTACAATAGATCATGAAGGTTGCTTTTCTGTCCTAATTTTGATTGCATTAAGCCAATTTTTAGTAAATGCCCTTAACTTCTCTAGTGTCATAACTCATTTGCCTAGAAATTCTACACTTCAAAGAAAAACAGGTGTTCCTTTCTACATAACACAATTTTCGAAATTGTCTAACATGAGCACATTTCCTAGTGCCAGTATATAGACATTGATCTAGAAAATGCTTTTATATCAATGCCTATTCATGAAAATTATATAACTAGTTTAGCTGCAGATGGCAAGATCAACAATAAAATTTTGATTAATTAGATAATTAATTGTTATGTATTGGGCTTGAACACTCATTTGGCCTTTTTTGCTCACTGGTGGTCACTGTACCACTGGAGTATACTTCCAGTTCCATATTTTGCTGGTTGATCAGAGAAATCTGTTATATATACTTGTTTGCCAATGCTAACTTTAAGCCTCAGCTTAAAATTTTTCAGCCAACTTTCTGAGAGCTAGGATTAAAGATGTGACATTCAGTGTGCATGAAACAATTTAATTTGTGCTTTCTTTGGGGTCTATCAACTTTTTTGCCAGTCCTGGGGCTTGAACTCGTGGCCTGAACACGGTCCTTGGGCTTTCTTCATGATAGCATTCTACCACTTGAGCTACAGCACTACTTCAAACCTTATCTGAGTAGGTAGCACCATGGAATTGAACTCAGGGCTTTGTGCATGCAAGGCAAACACTCTACCATTAGTATTCGATCTGGGCTCCCTATCAAATTTTATAATAGCCTATGCTATTATGCAGTTCTAAAATATGAAGATCTTCTTTCATCATTCTTTCTTCTTTCTATTTCACTACCCATTCCCTGCTTACTGTCAGTGATGACATCTAAATTCATTAGTATCTGCATAATGCGGATGCATAGTGTGACTGGTGAGGATATTAAAGAAATATATTTAGTCTCTTCACAGTATTTAGTATTTTTAATATTTTACTATCTTTAGAATTTTTACAGAATCATATATATATTAACATCATATACAGATGAATAACTTGGAATGCTTCTACAAGAAACAAGACAATTTTATATTACTTAAAAAGCAACATATACTTATTACACTAAAATGAGAAAATATAATCTTATTTATGCTATAATATGTTTTGTATAATATTCTATCCAAATTTATGAGCATTCTATTACTTTGTAATTCATCAGCATCTCCCAATCATCAATAATGACTTTGCAAAAATAAACTAGAAGTTGACTTGTGATTAATTTTGAAAACAGAATATTCATGAGTTATTCCAGTGCCATTCTTATGTATGTAAAACTCGGTTAATTACTACTTTTGGAAAAATAATTGACTAGGTCATTCAATCTTAACATGCATTTGATGGTTATTAAATGCAGACACATGCACACAGAATTCAAATATCCAATTTCCATTAAAATTAAAACATGAAATCATCCTCCTATTCATAACATAATTGTTCTCTGTTTTGACAAGTGTATCATCATAATCTGAGTAACAGGTTTGAATATGAAACTTTTTTTAATATCCAGGAACATATTGTACCTTATCTTACAGTCAACTTATTAAAATGTGCTATCAACCTATAAGAGTAAGTTCCTAGAATTCAACAAATCCTCAATTTGATAATGTGGTCTCAATATGAAATATATTTAAATGATTAGCATATTCACCATTGAAGAAAATACTACCATGAATTAATGTCAGAAAAAAATAACATATAAAATAACCAGACTGACACTTTGATTGGAAAGATGGATGGAAATTTGATTAAAATCTCTTGCCTTGAATGCTACAACTCTGTAGCCATAAAAGGAATAGGGGATCAAGAATACTGTTGTCCTCCTTATTTACTAATTATTTACCCCCATGGTCCTATGAATAATTAGTTTAGAATATGCCAATTCATTTCTTCATCTGAAAAGAAAGTTTGAATACCTGTAATGGTGGATCATGAATAAACTTAAAAACCATGACTTGTAGGTTGCTTTCAAGACAATTGTAATAATTATTATAGAAGGAAAGGTAATAAAATGGAAAGACTCAGAAAAAATCATATTAAGTGAAGTAAGCCAGACTCAAAGGAACATAGGCCCAATAGTCTCCCTCACTTGTCATAATCAATAGAAACCTTGGGCTCCCCTAGCAGAGATTTATAATAGAACAAAATCTAGAGACATAAGGCCAAATAGTATGACACTAAATGTAAGGACCTCCAGGATAAGGAAACAAAAGCCACATATTGAGTGATTGTTGTCCTTAATGTACTGTTATCTCTTATCTCTTTTGCCATCCCTTGGTTATCTTATATTGTTACAATATTTCACCTTGTTATCTGACATATTTTATATGTGCTTACCTGGTTAGTTTAAATTGGATAAGGAAGAGGGGAAATCAAGATAAGCGGGGGAGGGTGGGAACGAAATGGGACCATGTCATGAGAAAGGATATCAATGTTTGTGAAGTTATACACCTTCTTTCTGATGAATATAATGTAACCCTTCTATTAATCACAATAAAAAGTATTAAAAAATGAAAAATCATGCAAAGCTATATTAGGATTTTAAAAAGATTCTGATGAGAACAGATGGCTTAATAAAAATTGAGGAAAGAGTAGGTGAGTGGAGATTAGATTCTGAAAAGCAAAGTACTAGATAAGGTTGGTCTTTCTTGGTCACAGTGAGCGTTCTGAATTTTATCCTGAACAATTAAACTTTTCATGAAGCAGAGGTGTGTGTGTGTGTGTATGTGTGGTCTGGGTCTCGAAATCAGGTATTGGGTACTGTCCTTGAAGAGAGTTTTCCTCTTCTGGAATCCATAGAATCTATTCTTTACACAGAAAACATTTTAAATGAGGTTGCATTTTTTTGCTTGAGTACAAAATCAGAATCAAATCCCAGTCATGGTTGTGACACAAAATGCTTTTAAAATTTCTCTCTCTGAGGAAAGTTTGTATACACATATGTATATGTAGACATATATTTATATAAATTCCAACTATTATATATATTATATATATGGATGTATGATAAGAGAAAAAGACAAGGAACACACTGAGAAACAATACAGATGAGCATATAGTGGGTAGATGCTTTCAGACAAAAGAATATTCCAAAGATATGCATTGGAAAGTAGTAATTGCACCTTGAAATAAACGTATTAGTCACTTAGTAAAAATATGTACAAAAGACTATTGTGAGCAGCAGATAAAAATGATCAAAGATAAAGACTAAAAATATGTTTGAAGATAACTGATTGGCAAGATTCTCATTCTAAGTAATAGATTATATAGATGGAGTGGAGTCTTCTTACATTTGGAAAATAATTTATTTTAAATGAAACTATCATTATATCATAATTTTTATTTTTCAATTTCAAGAACTCCCTTTCTTTTACCATATGATATATGTTAAAGAACTATAACATTTATGTGCAATTCATTATTGCTAAGAAAACTAAATTCAGTATAAATCTCTGAAAATTTGATTACTATCTCAAATAATATTCTTTATTATATTTTAAGTCATTGAAAAATTAGTCTTTCAAGAAACAATAACCTTTTGCTCTAAAATAATTTTGCATTTTAAACAAACTGCAAATGAGCCTCCAACATGATATAAGTTTCAAAGAAAAATACTCCTGCAACATAAGAAAGATAATTTATCGTGACACAACATAATTATTTGTTCAGTTAAATTAATAAACAGCACCTTTGGGTGTAACTAATCTATGTAATTTTTGCCACTGTTGATTAGAATATCTGTCTAAATGTAATAAACTGATAAAATGATTAATATATGATACTATCTTTTGTTTATTTAATATGGAGCAATTACCACTTTTCATTCCATCAGTCATGATTTTCTATGTGACTATTCATCTTTCTTAGCATATTCAAAATAAGCAAGGCCATTTTTCACATTTATTATTCCTCAAAGCTATTATTTACTCTGAGTTAGACAAAGTGGTGACTTAAGTAGATGACATGCAACCTTACTAATCAAGTTTGTTTAAGATCTGTATGATTATTAATATCAGCAAGAGAAAAGGTGTTATAAATGAAGACATCATTAATTTAATCTGTATTATATTGGTTAATTATAACAACATAAATTTGAAGTCTACAGAAATATTTTCTACTAAACATTAAAATATTCAATAATGCTGAGACTTCCAAAAGCAATTGATCTGAAATCAAATGAATGTTAATTATATCAAGAATATTTCACATTAACTTCCCAAGTCTTATTACTAAATCATGATTTTCAGTCAGGTCTTTCATGTTTTGTTTTCTCATTTTTATTTCTCCACAACAATGTACTTCCATGTATAACAAGTAATTATGTCTACTTCACAATATTAACTTTTAAAATCTATTTTCTAACATTTTTAGTCATAAACCAATTGTACAAAGGAACTCAACTATAAGATAATGACTTGTACACCATATATTTTATCTATCCACACCTGTGTTATTCCCTTATAACTCCTCCTTCCTACTCTAGTTCTTGTAAAAGCTTTTTGGGGGTTTCATTTTGCTATTTTCATACATATATATATTGTACTTCTATAGTATTTATCCCTAACACCATTTCCCTTTCCTTCCTGTCTACATGTTGGTTTTCCCTGGCAAATAGCACCTTTTTACAGACATGCATACTATACTTTTTTCAGTGCATATTTTACTTATGAATAAAATATTTGCAATATTTATATTTGTATGCTTGCTTTGTGTCACTTAATAGTTTTTTGATTGTTAGATTTGAATTGCAAAGTCACCTGATGCTTTTTTAGACTTCGAATTGACATCTAGTAATTCTTTCATATCCTGTTGCCATTAGAATGCATTTCTCTAATAATTAGGGAATTTGAAGGCATACTTGCTATTTGACAAATATCTGTTGAAAGTAGTACACATAATGTAGAGGAGTTAATACCTTTTTATGAAGAATAGTATTCATTCAATTTATTTTAATGCTCTTTATGTTTTAAATAATGACATTAAACCAATATTTTTGTTAGATATGAACATTAAGATATATAAGTGCATGCATATGTATAAGTATATATTCAATGACTTTTCTTTGGAGGTAACATACATGACCTCCCATGACTGGTACTGAAACCTGTCTGTAATTTAAGCAATAAACTACATTGTTGGGGACATATATATTTAAAGTATCTTTTTTTTGCTCTGATTTATTACTAACAATGGAAGTAAATAGTGCTGTCATTGAAATAGACACAGTATTTTATTTTTATCAAATATTATTCCTGTTAACTCACAGGAGTTGAAGGGAATATTCTGTGTTAAAGAGTGTTTTAAGAAGAAAAGTGTATTGTCTATGACTGGAAATTATGTATAGGATTCGTTATTGACCTTTCAAATTATTTATATTAATAAGGTATAGATTGAGAATCTCTGAGAACAAAAATATCAGTCTTGCACCTGTACCAAAAATTAATACTGTCTGACTATCACTTCCATATTCTTTCTTATAACCAATCTCATTTTTAATATAGCAACATAGAAGCTGTGTTATTGCAGACAGGGGTCAAAAGACAGCTCCTGAATAGGAAATGGGAAAAAAATTCAAAAGCATGCATACACAGTCTTACAGAAGACAAACAAAGTAAAAAGTTGAGAGCACCAAAATCTATATGCAAGCTGTGTGGGAAATGATACTACTATATGAACTAAACTGAAATGTCTAAGATTGTTGTCTGAATAACCAGTTACTACAGTCTCAGAAAAGAAAAAAAATAAATAAAATTAAAGAGTTAAGTGTTTTGGGGGAGGTACAGGGGAAGTGTTGAAGAGAGTGATGTTGGTCATGATACATTACACTAAAAATCTGGCATGTTAGGTTGAAACATCTTTTGTGCTACTAATTAAAGATAATAAAAATTAATAACAAAATAAGATATTTATTGAATTATGAATAGCATAATTAAATAAAATCATAAAATAATGTATAACTTTATCAAACAAAATAATGAAGAAGAATCCAAAGAAAATATGGAAACTAAGAATATAACATTCAACTAAAAATAAGCTATCCTGAGCTGACTCAATAGATGATCAACCAGAAAAAAAATCACTAAATTAAAATTTTTCTTTCTTTTATTTGCCAGTCCTTGGGCTTGAACTCAGGGCCTGAACACTATCCTTGGGCTTTCGCAAAGCTAGATATCTACCACTTGAGCTACAGCATCACTTCTGGCTTTTTCTATGTATGTGGTACCAAGGAATTGTGCCTTCGTGCATACTAGGTAAGCACTCCACCACTAGTGAAAACTCTTGACTCCAAATTAATTGGATAGGGAAGGGGGGAAAACAAGATGAGGGGTGGGTGTCGGGGGGAGGGAAATGGGGACCAAGACATGTGAAAGGGTATCAATGTATGGGGATTAATGCACCATCTATCTGGCAAATATCATGTAACCCTTTTATTAATTACAATAATAAATATATGAAAAAAATAAAGACACAAAAAAAGAAAAAAAAGATTTTTCTAAGACCTTTAATATTACCGAGGCAAAAAAGAAAAAGAATGAAAAGAAAAAAAAGTCCCCTAAGGGAAATTTAATCACTAGAAAGTAAAACATATATTGTGAGAATTCACAAAGGAGAAGGAAGTGAAAAAGATAAAGCATCTGTTTGAAGAAATAATGATTGGAAGTTTCAACATCTGAAGGTAGAAATAGACATATAAGTCCAAGAAGATTAAACAACACCAACAAAAATAAATCTAAAAGATTTACAGTTAAGCACATTACACAGAAACTTCACAAGCCACTAACTGACAGAATCATGGAGGAAGCAACAGAAAAGAGACTTTTCATGTTCAAGGAAGATTTTATTAGACCACTACCAAATTTATCATTAGAAAACTTGCAAGCTAGAAGGTAATGGGATGATGTATTTGAAGCACTGGGAAAGAAATCTGACAGTAAAGAAAACTCTGTATTACAAAACAAGACTCCTTTAAAAATTAAGGAGAAATTGAAGGCTAAGAAAATTATAACAGCTAGAAATTCTAGAAGAAGTCTAATGGATTAATGTAATTTGAAACAGCAAATAGAAGCACAAAATTATTATATAAGATTAAAAAATCCTAAACATGAGCAGAGATACATACGATCTCAGTATATTATAAAACAAGTGAGAAGAAAAACTATAAACATCATTTAGAATTATTTATAAATAGTTAAATATAATTAGAAAATAATTCATTATACAACAGTACAAGTTGCTTTATCAATAATACAAAGTGAGGAATCAGAAATAATATAACTTTATGTATCTTAAATTATCTATTTGAGGGAGACTGCCATCCAATTAAACATATAGAAAATATCTATATAATACACGCCCAAATTAGAAGAAAATTTTTAAAAAATCAAAACAAAATATAAAAATACCAAATATAATGATTTGCCTCAATAAAGCAGTTCAGTTAAGCAGAAGAAAGCTACTACAGAAACAGAAAATGGCAAATGAAAAGAGCATTTTCTTCCCTATTAATAGAGGGAAGAAAATGATATTTCATACACATGCAAACCTAGAGAGAAGAAATAGCAGAATATACCAGACAAAACAGGCATATACAGAAGTTGTCACAAATAAGATTTTTTAGGATAAAACTTTTAAATTTGTTTTAGAAGAATGGGTCAAATAATGCCTTCTTTCAAGATTGAGGTCCTTATTCCAAACCTCAGTTCTGCCAAAAAAGTCAAGTTGTCAAAAAACATTAAAATTATAAATATATGCACTTAGCATAAGAGTATTTAGATATATTGGATAACCATAGGATAACAATTTAAAAAAAGCAGACAAAAGTCACAAAGTTGCATGGGACTGAAATATCTAAATTTCAGTCAGAAAAAAAGGCGCTAGACAGATCAATATGAAAATAGAGGTGTTTAATAACAGCAAAGATAGATTCAACCACAGAAACAGATGTAGAACACAAGCCCCAATAAAGAACAAGGGAAACCAAACACATCGTGCTCCAAAATGAAGAATCTATAAGACCTCAAATGTTTAGCTACTCAAGTCTAGAATTATACAAAGCATTTTTCTCACCACAATAAATCAAAACAAATAGTAGAAGGTAAATTAAACATCAATGAATAGGTAAAAGCTAAGCAACATTCAAAAATAACCAATAAGAAAATACATGGAAATAAATAATAGCAGAGTGCAGTAAAGGGCATAATAACTGGAAAGATAAGAGTGGTTTAAAATTTCAAACCAAAATCTAAGCATATACTTCAAGAAACAACAACTGAATAATACATATGTCTGTCAACAGAAGAAATGAATAGAAATGTTGATTAGAGATAATAAAATAGAAAATAGAAATGTAAAAGGGAAAGTATTTTCAAAAATATTTAGCAATCATTTAGTAAGACAAAGAAAAGAAAAGTGATGACTCATAATGAAATAGTAGCCATTATGAATATCATACAAAAATATCACAGAAAAATATACCAGTAAAATCCAGGACTAGATGGATTAGGATGGAAAATTCCATCAAGCACTTAAAGAGTTACCACCAATCCTTCTCAAACCTTTCCACAGGAACTTAAGGGAGGAAACACTCTAGTACCTAGTATCTAGATATAACTACAGTCAAAAAGAAAAAGGATAATATCCTTGAAAAATATTTACAGAAAAAGTCTTCATTGATATACTTGAAAACTAAATTTAAAAATATATTGAAAGAGGGGCCGGGAGTTTGGCCTAGTGGTAGAGTGCTTGCCTAGCATGCATGAAGACCCGGGTTCGATTCCTCGGTACCACATACTTAGAAAAAGCCAGAAGTGGTGCTGAGGCTCAAGTGGTAGAGTTCTAGCCCTGAGAAAATCCAAGGACAGTGCTCAGGTCCTGAGCTTAAGCCCAGAACTGGCAAAAAAAAAATATTGAAAGAATCACAAACTATGAACAGAATTACTGCCGAAAGTGTTAGCACATGAAAATACAAGAATGTAAGATAGTTTGCCACAAAATGAATGATGTGAACCACAGATCATCATAATAGTCTCCAAATATAGTAACCAAAACAGCTTGGTACTGACAAAAAAAATGCACCTAGGGACCAATGGAATAGAATTGAAGACATGGAAATCAATCGGCAGACCTATGGCCACCACCTAAACTTTGATAAGGGAGCCAAAAATATAGAATGGAAGAAAGCCTCTTACACAAGTGGTGCTGGCAGAACCGGTTAAACACCTGCAGAAAACTAAACTTAGATCCTTCTGTGTCACCCTGCACCAGGATTAACTCTTAATAAATCAAAGACTTCAAGGTAAAAGCAGATTCCTTGAAAACTTTACAAGAAGGAATCAGAGATACACTAGGTCTCCTTGGCACAGGATGAAAATTTCTTAATAAAGACCAAGAAGCACAACAAATTAAAGAAAATTTGGGACTGCATTTAACTGAAGAGCTTCTGTATGGCAAAGGACATAGCTAGCAAGCTAAATAGAAATCCCACAGAGTGGAAGAAGATCTTCACTAACCATACAGCAGACAAAGGCCTTATATATATATATCTAAAATATATCAAAAATTGAATCTCCCCAAAACAAATCTTCAAAGAAACAACCATTCCAATAAAGGATGGCCTAAAAATTTAAAGAGAGACTTCTCTGAAGAGGAAATAAGAATGGCCTATAGACTCATGAAGAAATGCTCCATATCTGTAGCCACTAAAGAAATGCAAATTGAAACAACTTTGACATTACCCATCCGTCCAATTAGGATGGCCTTGATCAAGAAATCTAATAACAACAGATGCTGGTGGGGATGTGGCCAGGAAGGATCATTACTACACTGTTGGTGGGAGTGTAAACTCATTCAACCACTATGGAAAGCATTATTGCGGGCCCTCAAAAGACCAAACATAGAGCTCCCCTATGACCCAGCAATTCCATTTCTTGGCGTTTACCCAAAGGTCCAGAAACAAGGACAAACTAAATCCACTAGCACAACAATGTTCATTGCAGCAATGTTTACCCTAGTGAAGATATGGAATCGACCTGAAGTTCCTCAGTAGATGATTGGATCAAGAAAATGTGCTATTTATACACAATGGAATTATTTGCTGTCATCAGAAAGAATGATATTGTCCCATTTGTAAGGAAATGGAAAGATCTGAACAAAATCACATTAAGTGAAGTAAGCTAGACCCAAAGGAATGTAGACTCATTGGTTTCCCTCATTTGTAATAAGTAGTACACACCAAGGACTCTCCTAGCAGGAGATTACAATAGGACAAAACCTAGATACATAGATTATATAGGATGAGACTAAATGAAAGGATCTTCAGAATATGGAAACAAGAGCTTTATCTTGTGTGATTGTTATTCTCCATGTATTATGTTATTACTCTTCTCTTTTGTTGCCTTTTGGTTAATCTCATATTGATACAGTATCTGACTTTGTTACCTGACATATTGTATATATTATTATTTGTTTATTTGAAATAGGAGAGGGAAGGGGGAGAAAACAAGATGATTCAGAGTTGTGGGAGGAGAGCAATGGGTTCACAAACGTGAGAAGTAATCAATGTGTAGGAAGTAATGCACCTACTATCTCATGAATATAACTGAAACCCCTCTATACAATAAAATAACTTAAATAATATTTGGCATAAAATGGTTCAATAAAAGTAGGCCAAACCTTCATGATAAATATACCTAACAAATTATATCTAAAGCTATCTAAAGATAATCAGAGTTGGGGCCGGGAGTTGGGCCTAGTGGTAGCGTGCTTGCCTACCATGCACAAAGACCGGGTTCGATTCCTCGGTACCACATACATAGAAAATGCCGGAAGTGGTGCTGAGCCTCAAGTGGTAGAGCTCTAGCCTTGAGAAAGTCCAAGGACAGTGCTCAGGCCCTGAGCTCAAGCCCAGGACTGGCAAAAAAAAAAGATAATCAGAGTTACATACAAGGAACCCATAACTAGCTTTACATTTACTGGGGAAAGGAAATATTTTCCTGTAGGAAAGGAAGAAGGATATTATGACAACCATTTTTACTCTGCTCTGAAAATCTTTTTCTCTTCAAAGGATCAGTGCTCACTTCATCCAGCAAATTTTCCAGAAATGCCAACATTTTCCCCCTGACTGAGAGAGGCAAGTGATGCAATTGGCCTTGGAAAAAGGGATGGCACGATTTTCAGAGGACTTGACTTAGACCTTTACCTGTCAATATCAGCAATGATAGGGCCCGGAAGATGAGCTCCCACAACCATACCCAAACAGAGACATTATACACTCTATACCCATGGGCCTGAGGTGTATTCCAGTGGGAATGAAAGAACTTGAGCTTCCAGCTTCCCTGCCTCTCAGCATAACAGTCATTTTTTTAATTTAACACATAGACAGAAAATTTAATTGATTCTTCCCAAGTATTAGTCTCTTAGTATCCAGTCTCACTTTCCATAGTGTCTCAAATCCTTTACCTCCACTATAATTATCTTAATGAGGCCATTGGAAGGAGCATTGGGATTCTATTTGAGTAATCCAAGATGTGGACTCCCCAACCCCAAGTCCATATATGTGACCCATTCCACACTGTATCACTCCAGCATTAGGAAACTGAGTGTTTTGTTGTTGTTATTTTATTTTGGTTTTGGTTTTTTGTTTTGTTTTGTTTTGTTTTGTGGTCATGGGGCTTGAACTCAGCTCTTCAGCTCAAGGCTACCACCCTACCCCTGGGCCTGGGTGCTGTCCCTTAGCTCTTCAGCTCAAGGCTAGCACCCTAACCTTGAGCCAAGCCCTACTTCCCATTTTCTAGAGGTTAATTGGAGATAAGTGTCTCTGGTCATTTTTTGCCCGGCCTCAGATCTCACCCTCCTGAGTAACTTGAATTACAGGCATGAGACACTGAGCTTGAAGAAAGGCCTATTGGGGTGGGATGATTTATTATGATCAATATGATAGGAAACTAACATGAATCAGAGTTACACTTCTAGAAGTTGTTCCAGATACTCTACTCAGGAAAATTATTAGAATCATTTGATAGGATCAGGGTGTAGAACTAGCATCCATTGTTCTTTCCAATGGGAAGATAGAGCAACCTGACTCGGGTTTATTGGGTCCAATTTCGTTGTTCCATTCTTCCAACCGCTGTCTCAGTTCTGGCAGGACTTGATATCCTCCTTAGGAGCTATCTGATTTTCATAATCCCTACTTGGGTTAGAATGAGCTGGAAACTCATCCAGGGGCTTGAACCAAAAACATTAGTAACCTTAGAGAGAGCAAAGGGGAGAAAAGGCCCAGCATGCAGAACTTCCATGAGTATTACAGGACTTAAATAACCTCTTGGCAGAGAGTACCTTTCCCTTTGATGTTGATCAAACCTTACTTTTAGTGGTTGGCAGGTTGGTGGGATCCAGTTATCAAATAATCGGCATGACTCGGCCACAATCAGATTAGTCCTGTATATACACAATTATGATTTGGCACTTACTCTTCCATTGACAATTTGCCTGTGTTTGGATAGTCTTCAGATGTATTCTATCATCCCTTTCTTTTGCCTGACCTAACCTTTAAATTTGTCATTTTTGGAATAACTTTTATAAAACCTTTGGATTTAAATAATAATGTTTTAAAAATAAAATGTATCCATAAAGAAAAGCAATCTTAACAATGACAACTAATCATATTTACTAAGACCTATTTATTGTAAAAACCACATTTCAAAAATTCTTTCAATTTGGGTTCCATATGTCCAATTATACTTCAGAATGAACCAGAGTTAAGTTATTCTTTGGCCCATCAGTGAGTTATGTGTCTCTTGAAAAAAATGACGTTCTGGAGAAAATGAGCGTGTTTGTATTCAAATATCAAATTATGGTCCATTGAATAAAATTAGGAATCCTTTCAGAAATAGCGGATTCTGGGATTAAAAATTGTGTAGCACAAATCATACAGGATGAACATGTAACGTCTTATGTTTGCAGAATGTAAGAATTTTATGAATAAGAGAAAAAGCCGTACACAGTGGTAGTGTGCCAAAGAGAGACTGAGGACAAATAGAGTCCTAACAACCAAACCTGGTATAATTTGGTGTAAAATAAAGTAACATTTGATTATAAGCTAAATATAAAATATCTATCCAAAAGTTCCTATAGTAATTATCTAAATGGTTGAATAAAACCCAAATGGGGAAGAAGAGACAAGCTGCCCTTGAATAAAAGTTTGAACGTATAAGAATATATATAAAAATCTGTCTAAAATTATTAAGTATTCTACATTGTCTTGTATCTTTTTTGGAGGGAGAGGGGCCTTGAATTCTGGGCCTGGCCACTGTCCCTGAGCTCTTCAGCTCAAGGCTCCAGCCCTATGTCTTGAACCACAGCCCACTTCCCATTTTCTAGTGATTAATTAGAGATAGGAGTCTCACATTCTTTAGTGCCCAGGCTGGCTTTGAACCGTGATCCTCAGAGTTCAGCCTCCTGAATAGCTAGGATTACAGGAGTGAGGTACCATGCCCAGCTCTTGTATCTTAATGTAAAGGACAGAAGTATGAAACCAGGAATACAATACTAAGCTTCAAATAGGAAGGAAAACAATGTGCCAGAAATGGGTGACAACTGCATTTTTTGATATATATATATATATATAGCTGAGTTACTGGATGTGATATTATTCTGTATTTATTTATTTGAGGTACTTGAGTAAAATCACTTCACTTTTCTCTCAAATACAGCTTCTTCACTTATGAAGTATTTTATAAAATTCCACTTTGAAAACTGTCATAAATATAAAATAAATATATGCTAAGATCGTGACTCTTAGAATAGTTTGTGGTAAGTATTTGATGCTAAAATTTGACTTTGGATATAAGAGACCACTAAAAGTTCTTGAAACAAGAGATTTGGCCTCCAGTTGCAGCAATGCTGAGAGGCAGAAAAACTTTAAGGGACAGAGTTGAATGGGAGCTGTCTAGGTCATTTGGGATATCATAAAATAATAGTACAATTCCACTGTTATAGAATGTTGGCTTCCTTCCAAACATTTCTGCCATTGTAATGTCATTACCATGAGTCTCTCACCAGACCAGAAGCCTAACAGAAGCTGTCATTCAATCTGAACTTCCAGCCTTAAAAACTGTGAGCCAAATAAACCATTTTTCCTTTGGGAAAAAAGCCCAGAGACTTTGATATAGCAACAAAAAATGGGAGAGTGCCGATATTTAGTGATTGATGCATAGTACTGTTAATCTTTCTACTTTGATTTCTCCTGCAATCTGGCTATGTATCCTGCATAACAGCAGACTTGCTGTCACTGGAATTACTGTTCTAAATAAATGCCATTTAAAAATAGAGCACTTAAAATGTTATTAATGACTACTTAGGAATTGCTTTCAGTGATGAGACATTGATGGGATTTCACTTCATTTAGATGACTAAAACAGAATGAGAAAAGTGATAAAAAAAATACAACACACGAAGATAACAATGAAATAACAAAAGGTTTTAATAATTTCAAAATTTAATCTTTCTGTTCAAAGAAGGTATATTTGGAAAATGCCACAAAGCAAAACACATTGGAAGTACATAAATCAGTCACCACAAACACAATTCTCCCAACACAAAACATAACAACAAATCCCAGAAGCAAACAAACACTTACTTCGATACTATTAAGAGCTATAAAGACATATCATCAGAGACTATTAAGAATTCTAAAATAAAAAGAATCTGCAATCTTATTCTGGAACCGGGGCTTGAACTAAGAAACTGATGCTCCTGTTGGGGTTGGGGTTGTTGTATCATTCAAAGTTTTTTCTGGATGCCTATTTTCTGACTGTTTGCTGGCTAAATATACATGAAGTCTCTTAAAATTTTCTACTTGGACTGAGTTTGAAGTTTAGTCTCTAAATGTTAGACTTTTAGTGTCTAGAATAATACATGCTATCCACTGTCACCAGGTTTCAATTTTGCATTTAATGATACAAATTAAAACTGACATAACAATATGTACAATTTTAGAAAATGCAGAGAAAAGTTAGGAAGCTATTTACTATAAATACTTACCTAGGTATAGAGGTAGAGACATTCTCACAATCTGTTAATTTATGAGTAGTGTAACAATTTTTGATAAGATGTCCATTTTAAATATCTGTATGTATGTATGTATGCATGCATATGTGTATGTATGTATCTCTCTACCTATATTTCTTTTCTTTTTATCATATTTTTTTATTTCAATGTATAGAGGGGTTACAGTTATATTTGCCAGATAGATATCCCTTCTTATGCTTTTGTCCCATTTCCCTCCCCCTCCTCCCTCCCCTCATTTTCCCCTCCTATTTCAAATAAACCAGTAAACATCTATATAATATACCACATAACACAGTGAGATACTGTAACAATATGAGATTAACCAAAGGGCCACACAAGAGAAGAGAGGAAAACATAATACACACAGAACAGTCACTTATATTTAAACTCTTGTTTCTATGTCCTCGAGGTCCATTAATTTGGCCTCATCCTATATGGCCTTATGTATTTAGGGTTTCTACCTATATTTCTACCTATGTGTGTACGTATGCATGATTGGGTATATGTGTATATGTATGCATCTATCTATCCTCTATTTCTGTCATCTACTTATCATTTATAACATTTCAGGTTATATAACATATGTAAATACATATATATTCACATATATGCTAAGCATCCCTCCATCAGAAAGAAAATCTAATCAGCTCTTATGGTCAACAATAATCTAGCCTCAATATTTATTTATATTTAGACCTTGAAGCATTATAAAGTTAGTTTTCTACAATGATCTCACAGAGGTCATGGAAAGTACATAAATCAGTCACCACCAACACAATTCTCCCAACACAAAACATAACAACAAATCCCACAAGCAAACAAACACTTACTTCTATACTATTAAGAGGTCATTATAGAAAACTAACTGTGATATTCTTTCTCTAATATTGTGTTTCAATTATATGTATATAATAATATGCAGATTTAAAATATTGGTAATAGTTAAGAGAAAAATATTAGACCCACAAAATTGAGATAGAATACATGAAATGGTATGGAAATATGTGCTGGACTTTTATTTTTTTCATGCAGAATTTAATGAATTAATCACTTGAGGAATTTTTTCTTTTAATTAATTTTTTTCTTTTAATTAAAATAAACTACACATTCTACGTTTGAACAATTGTCATTGGGTTAGACTTTTAAAGTCTTAGATGATACTGATCTGAAATTTTCAAACAGAACCAGTGCATATTAATTCAGTTCTCTTCAACGTTATAGGCAAAGAAGAAATGAAAGCTCATAGTCCCAAGGCTGTTATATTATGCAGGCAGCACAGAACAATGGCTATAAATCTCGTTATAGACATAGCAGAAACTGACCCTGTGAATTTCCCTTTACTTTAGGGGTTAAGTATAGAATAAGAAAATTTCAGAAATTACTTCCCCATGTCTTGATAAATGACATCATTCATCACTGCTAAGGTGTACTAACTGAAATTAGTTCCTTTTCAATAATGATCTGGTTCAAGGATCAAGGTCGTGTATTACGTCCATGACACATTGACCAGTGGGAGTTATTCATGATGAGACAGGCAATTCTTAATCCCTGAGCTTGAAGTCACTTGTACCCTAAAAATGACTACAGATTATGACACTTGATATATTCCAGTAATTCACAGTTTTTACATACAGCCTTAGATAAACTATAATCTATAAAGATTAGCAAAATAATCTCTGGGAAGTATTAAGAAACCAAGTCCCATGTTAAAATAATGTTTGTGTGAATACGTATTTTATATGTACATATGTATGTATGAATATATAGGAATGGAATGTAACTTATAGTGTAAGTACAGAGAATATAGATATGACATATATGGACACACTAAAAACAATCTTTGTTAAGTTCTGTTTAAGTAAAATTTCAAGATAGAAAAATTATTGAAAATCGATCCAACAAAAGGCTAAGCATGGTTAAGCAGGCTGTAATAAAAACAAGATTGATATTTTGCTAAAGAGGCACTGAAGAAGTACTTTAGCATTCGCAGATTCTTGACTCCATATACTTGCTTCAAGCACTACAATTAATTGATAAATTGTGCATGTATGTTTTAACCTTATCTACTTTCCTTCTACTTTTGTAAGAAATTATCACAAAAATCACTGGCTTAAAATAACCAGACTATGGCCGGAAGTTTGGCCTAGTGGTAGAGTGCTTGACTAGCATGCATGAAGACCTGGGTTGGATTCCTCGGTACCACATACACAGCAAAACGCCAGAAGTGGTGCTAAGCCTCAAGTGGTAGAGTGCTAGCCTTGAGAAAGTCCAAGGACAGTGCTCCAGCCCTGAGCCCAAGCCCAGGACTGTCAAAAAAACAAACAAACAAACAAACAAAAAAACCTGACTATGTAATTAAGTTCATTTTCATGTAATAGTTTCAATGAGGTTCTTATTGGCATCAGCGAGGCTGATTCAATCAGAGGCAGCCACAAAAATAAGTTTGTTTGTTTTCCCAGCTTTATTATTTTTATTGTAGTAAATACAATGCTACACCTCATCAGAATAAAATTGGGCAAATGACCTCAAAGAGACTATTTTAGGTGACTCTTTCAAGGTTCCAACATTTATGCAAATTTTTTTCTAATTATCCAAGATTTTCTACAACATTGACCCAAGAGTCTGACCCTTCTCCATAAACATCTTCCAGTATTAATAGCTCTGGAAAGCTTTCTTCTTTCTTCCTATGTACATGAAAAAAATGCCAAAGTTACATGCACTTTTATGTTATTAAAAGTCAAAACCACTAGGGAGTCTTAGCAGAGGTTTGTGAAATATTTCTGAACTGTGGAACATAAATAATGCTTGTGGCATAGTTATTTCTATGTACCATAAGAAAATACCCCAAAAGTGGCAAAATTAGTCTATGCTTAAACTAAGGAGCAATGTGTACCCTTTGGTTGACCAATAATGATTCAAACAAGAAAGCAGTCTTCAGCTAGATTTTAAAGAATTTGCTTACCTGCAATTCTGCTTTGAAGATCTAAAATGGACTTATAAAATATTTTAGAACATTTTAATTGCATATAACTAAAATAAGAATATTTGCACTTCACATAAAAAATAAATGCAGTTGAGTGTCTAATTGCTTTTTGTTTCAGAAAAATGAATTTTGGAACTATCTTATGATGTTAATGCAGATTCCAGTTATTTGTACAAAATTATTGTTATAATATAGGTATTTCTTTATCAGGTTGAAAATCTCAGAAGGAAATATCAGTGAAAAGTTACAAATAAGAGTAAAAAGCAATTTCCCAAAGAGATTTAAATTTTAATATTTTACCAAACTGTAACATTTAATAATCTATTATTCAGTATCAAACAAATGCAATTAAGGCTACAGTATGAGGTTTAAAGCTTAGTCAATACTAAATCAAAGAAAAATCCAAAATTTGATATTATTTACTGCGAAGTAAAATTTGCTGTCTTACGGGTGAGTTGGAATGAAAAGAGAAAAAAATGGATTAGTAATCTAAATTATATTGTTGTTCAAGTTTTGCACCGGGAAACAGACCATTAAAATACAGTTAAATCATCTCTACAAAAACCAATCTCTTCTCTGCTAAATTTGCCATAGAGATAAAAAAAGTATAAAAGAGAATCCACTTTAATTGTCCTTGAAATTACATTTTACAATGTCAAGATACAACATTTCATCATTTGACTTAATCTCCACAAATCCAAACTTCATAAATTAGCATAAAACTCTGAAGGTTCTATAAAGTTGTTTCTCTAACTATAGAAATTAAAAAACCCTCTGTGGAAGTCTAAGTTGGAAATTGCCTGTTCAAACAAATTTATGATTTTATTACAGCTGTATAGTGACTGTTCTTCTAGTAACCCACAGGCAGAAAGTAACAGTTTATTTATTCAAACTGCAAATGAAATTGGCTAAGAAAAGTAATTAGCAAGCAACAAAAAACAATGCAAAAGCACCAAAAAAGCAGTTTTGAAATTATGTGGGTTGTCAGATCCTTAGGAAAAATAACGCTTCATTTTTAAAAACCAGGAAAATGAAACAAATGCATGTGTGCATATGTTGTGTATTCAAATGGTCCAAATATCTATAGGCTTTTAAAGCAATACTAAGAAATACTAGTGTTTCTTAACTTTGCAAATAAGTTAAAAATCTTAACATAATGTTAGATAGATTGTTTAAAATGGGAAGGTTATAACTCACTATGCTTACTTTTAAATTTAAAGATAGAAGCCGTGATAGTGCCATGTAACAATTATTCTAGCCATGAAGGATGCTGAAATGTGATTATCCAACCTCAGTAAACAAACATATGAGTCTTTTCATCCCCAATTAACTAGAAAAAAAGCTGGAATTGGAATCATGACACAGACTTCAAAATCCAGTACCAAATAAATAAATAAAAAGTCTAAATACAATCATACAATCAAATGGAGACTGTGTGGATGGCCTCTAGTGTGAAATGTCAGCAATGGGTTTATATAATTTGAAGATTGTCACAATCATTGGCCAAATTACAAAGCTAATACTTGTAAAAACATACATACATTAATGACTATACCCATATTAGTGCCATTAATATGATATGATTATGTTATGATATGGCATATTTTATATAATAGAACTCTGGTTAGCCTTTTTGAATGAAAATTTCTGAGCCTGCTTGTAAAGGGCATATATTACATAAAAAACTATTTTTCTTATAGTATTTTGCATTTTATCACCTAAGTTAGCATTAAACAACCCCAGAAAATAAGCATATTGCTTAGTATTTTTCACTTACATTATTTTTACTTAGAAAATCATCTCACTAAGATATTTAGGTTCTCTGATCTTGAGGATTACAGCCAAGACCGATATAACACACAGTTAGATCTGTTTTGTAAAAGATATTTTACCTCATTTTTATTTTCCCTCAAAATCTTTAAAGACATAATGCAAACACTTCTAAATATTTGTGGGGAAATGAGAGAATTTCCATTTTTAAGACAATTTAGAGTGAGCATCCAATTTACTTACTGCTCAAGAGATTCATTTGAAATCATTTCATAGTTTGCAGTCACGTGGCTTAAAATCCATTCACTTGGATGAATCACAGTTTGTGGTAGTTCATGGACTCTTACACTTGTCTCACTAACATTTCAACACAGCCCTAAGGTTTCAACATTTCTGAGCTTGCCTTTTATCCAATGTAATTTAGAAATCAGAATAAATTTTAAGGAAATAAACAATAGAATGAAGTCTTTTATTGTTTGTTATTATTGTTGCTATTCTAATCTGTATAGCATCTGAAATGGAAACTCAGTCTTTCCCATTTCTGAAGATAATATGCAGGAAAAATCATTGCAGACTTTGCCTTCAAGTCTACAGTGACTCTTTCCTTCTTATCTAGGTTTTAATCCTATAAAATCTGTTTTTCTTGCCACTTCTCCAATGTGCCATTGTACTTTCTCTTACTTCACCTCTTTCTTTTGTATTTTGAGATTTCCTTTTTGGTCATTCCTCATTGGTCTGATTTTATTTTAATAGAGATAGACAAAAAAAAATCTAAAAGAGCTTTTGCAGACAGCTTTTGCTGTTGTCTGGGAAGACCACTTCTTCATTTCTTGTACTTCAAAATAGTTAATTGGCAATGTGCAATACGTTATTTAAAATGGCATTATTTCACTCATGTACAAGAATAATTAGCATGTGGCTCAATTAATAATATCAGATACATGCCATGTTTTTATTACAATTAACAAATATTAAAGGTGTTATACTCATTCAAATGGTAGTGGGTATCACTGGGATATTTGTACACATGCATATATTGTGCTTTGATTATACATGCTTCTTTCTCTGTCATTTTTCTCTTCAGGCCAACTGTATGATTTTTTAAAATTTTAATAAGATTTTCTTTTAGTTGAAATACTAAATAAAATTCATGTTTCCGTACAACTTGTACTCATGGCTTGTGTTCATGTATTTTAGGGAAAAAGCAAACTTCAGTTGAAGAAAATGCTATGAAAAAATTTCTTTTTTTTAAATCTATGTTTATTTCTTTTTAAAAATATTTTTATTGTAATTAATAAAAGGGTTACATGATATTTGCCAGAGAGAAGGTGCATTAATTCACATACATTGATACCCTTTCACATGTCTTGGTCCCATTACCCTCCCCCCCAAGCCCTCATCTTGTTTTCCCCCCTTCCCTATCCAATTTCAAATAGCCAAATACTAATATATCCAATATATTAGATAACAAAGTGAGATACTGTAACAATATGATATAACCAAGGGACACCAAAAGAGATGAGGGATAACAATATATTAAGGACAACAATCATTCATTATATGGCTTTTGTTTCAATATCCTGGAGGTCCTTTCACTTAGCTTCATACTATATGGCCTTATGTATCAAGGTTTTGCTCTATTGCAAATCTCTGCTAGTAGAGCCCAAGGTTTCTACAGATTATGACAAATGAGGGAAACCATTGAGCCTAAGTTCCTTTGAGTCTGGCTTACTTCACTTAATATGATTTTTCCTAAGTCTTTCCATTTCCTAACAATTGGGTCGATGTCGTTTTTTCTGACAGTAGCAAAGAATTCCATTGTGTACAAATACCACATCTTGTTGATCCACTCATCAACTGAGGGACATCTAGGTTGGTTCCATATCTTTGCTATGGTGAATAGTGCTGCAATGAACATTGTTGTGCTAGTGGATTTAGTATGCCCTAGTTTCTGGATGATTGGGTAAATGCCAAGTAGTGGAATTGCTGGGCCATAGGGGAGTTCTATGTTTAGCCTTTTGAGGCACTGCCATACTGCTTTCCATAGTGGTTGAACGAGTTTGCACTCCCACCAACAGTGTAGTAGTGATCCCTCCTGGCCACATCCCCTCCAGCATCTGTTGTTATTAGTTTTCCTGATCCTGGCCTGATTTGCATTTCTTTTATGACCAGAGATGTTGAGCATTTCTTCATGTGTCTATAGGCCATTTTTGTTTCTTCTTCAGAGAAGACTCTCTGAAAACAAATTCTGTCCATCAGGTATCTACAAGTATTACATATTTAAAATTTGCAGATGGCATAGAATGTGTTACCATATGCCATATTATTTTTAGGTGACAAATTAAAAACATTATTTGTGTAAGAATTCAAGAATGAAGTGTATTGGACAATTTGATTCTTCTCCAACATCACTGGAAATGGTGTATAATAGCAACACTATTAGCATTCTTTAGAAATTGTACTCAGTTTTCACCATGATATAACAATCATTATGGAGTATTATACTAGTTTAGGGAGAAGTAATTATTTATTATGTTAGACTGAAAAAAATCACTTGTGCATATCTGTGTATGGTTTAAGTTTGCATAATAGCTAACAATTTATCTTAAATTGTTTAAGCTTCATGTTCTGTATTTCTATTTCTAGGGAAATGTCATTTCACATATAACACAGGCAAACATTGATGTATAATTGACACAGACGAAAATGAGATCTGCTTTCAATTTTAAATTTGGATAGAGATGTAGCATGTACTGCATCAATAGTAGCTTGATTTAGCATTACACATTCAGTTAGAAATTCTTTCCACATTGTGAAATAGGAACTACTAATAATTTCAATAAATCAGTGCTCAATAAGAGTCAAAATCAATAAAAATTTAATGGTTTGATTGAATATGTAAAAATATTAAAAATATAGTAGCTCATAAACTTTGACCTTGTAACCTTTATCATCTAACATATAATAATTGAACTAATTTGAAAGTGAGATGATTAAACTTGAAAAAGTTAAAAAATATTTGAATATTAAAGGATATATTTGCATGTAACAATTCCTTCCACTTAAATATTAAAATCATATCATTTTAAAAATTTGACTGTCATGTTTGTTGTTCATTAACTGATGCATAACTGCTGGCAGGAAAATCATTCAACAATTGTACCATATCAATTTTATAACTGTCCAATTTGAACCATTTCTATTTGGTGTGATTTTTCCTATGGCCATCCCTCAAGTCAATTGAGTTAATTAAACTGGTTTACTTGCCTTCTCTTAAAATAATATTCCTTGTTGGAATCATTTGATATACCTTTTGTAAATGCTTAAAAATTTGATGTAGACAAACATATACATGCTTCATGTAATCATTCATTTGGATTCAGTTTTGTAGTTTTAAGGGCCCCAAAACCACTGAAAAATCTCCACCAAAAGGCAGTTCATCACTGATCATTGGTTTTAAATTTGTACTCCCATGGTTGACAGAGAGAGAAAGCATGATACATCATATTACCATGCTTTCCTTGTCAATCATTATTATGATAAAATCAATATTATCACTATCATGTCAATCTATGACAATATCATGATCTCTGATTTTGAGATTAGGTTGTTGTGTTAATCGCCTGTTTCACCAACAATGAAAAACTTTTAAAATGTGTATGATACAATATTCTCTGGATGTCTACCTATTGTAATGATATATCATCTTTTAATTATCTCCTGTGTGGCAGGATATTTTCATGTTAGATAGATTCACACATTTCTCCTTAGATTTTTGAAAACCTATTATTATCATGTCCGATAGCTTTGAATACCTGAGAGAAATGTCCCTAATTTTAATTTTTATTTGTAATTCCACACAATCCATGAACAATCTCCTTGTTCATTATTCCGATGGGTGACACAGGTATAGAAATCCTTTCTGCAGATATTTCTTAACAATAAAGTGACATTCAACTTATTCTACCATTTTTGGTAGTTGAGTCAAATACTGGGTCTTGGATTTTGTTCTTTAACTTTGTCTTAAGTTTTTCTCCCAAGAGTGGTGCTCTACCACTTGGTTCACAGCTTTATTTCCCACGTTTGCTTATTTGCAGATAAGACTGTCACAGACTTTTCATGTTCAGGCAGAACCTCATTCCTTAGATCTCAGGTTTCTGAGCAGCTAGGAAAACAAAGACAGGCCAAGGATGCATGGCTAAACTTTTGGATGGATAAAAGTAGTCAAGTTATATTATTTTATTATGCCACTACTTTGCCATGTTTTTACCTGCATTCAGTAATGAGATTTTCATCTTAAATGAACATTCATGTGCCCATGTAAATTCTTAAGCCTCTAGGATTCAGTAAACTTTCTGTTTTAAGGACCAAATCTTAAAGAATAGTTTATTAATAGATCACCAAGAAAAAGACCATTTTTCCACTTTGAACTGGGAATAAAATTTAAGAAAACATATTATTTCTAGTACTTTGATCCACATGAAAGTTTACTAATTCTCTGGTTCCACAGCTGGAGTATCTTGTAATGATGCAGGAATTGGAACTGTCACCAGAAATCAAGTTCAATGCAACAACTTGCTTTTCTCTACACTTGGGAATTTCTGTACCAAACTACAATCACTCACATCATTGTAATGGGCCATTTAATTCAACTCATTACACATTAAAAAAATTAAGCCTGTGGAGTCTTTCAGTTAGCTGATGGTTGTGTGTAGGTCTGAAAACGTATCAAGTGACATTGGCTGGAAAGTTTTCTTCCAAGTCACTTTAGAATTTAGAATTCCAAGGTCATGGTTATACACAGTACTAAGAGTGCAAGTGGGAAATCACAGGCCAGCTACTTCAGCATTTCTTTTGGGTTTTGTGGTCTGGAGAAAGAAAAAAAGGAGGTCAAAGGAAAGAGGAGGTTGCTTCTTGCAGTGACTCTGATTTTTAACATGAGATAAAACTGGCCATTCCCCAAATGGCATGGCTTTTTTAACAAAAGTAAAATGTCAGCATCTGAGGTGAGAACAGAGCTGAGGGTGTTTAGACAAGATTTTCTTGCAAAATTTTCTGTGTTCTATTGGGTCATAGCAGCTATTATTGTAGCAAACAATTTTGTCTAAATCTTTAAATAAAATATATACAGCCAGGAATATACACACCTGGTTATGATAATTTGGCAAATATCTCATGCACGATGTTGCAGATAATTCAGAGATAAGATTTATTGAATTCGCATTATACAATTCTTTAAATATTATTATTGGTATTGAATTATTATTCTTGAATAATAGCCTTGCTGCTAGGAGAGTTATCACAGTTCTTTACATGGATATATTATTAGACTACATCTTGTTTTTCCCCCTTCCCTATCCTATTTCAAATAACCAAATAAGCATATTTACAATATATCAGGTAACAAGGTGAAATACTGTAACAATAAGAGATAACCAAGGGACAGCAAAAGAGATGAGAGATGGCTTTTGTTTATATATCCTAGAGGTCCTTTCATTTAGCATCATACTATATGGCCTTATGTATCTAGGTTTTGCTCTTTTGCAAATCTCTGCTAGGAGAGCCCAAGGTTTCTACTGATTATGACAAATGAGGGAAACCATTGAGCCTATGTTCCTCAAAGTTGATTTTTAAAAGTATTTAAAACATTAAAGAAAGTTCTGTTTTAGAGAAATATCCACTTACAAAAGTTATGCTATATCTTCCAACAATTCAGAATCCTTCCACCTAAAAACAGTGTTTTATTTATTTATTTATTTTTATTTTTATTTTTATTTTTGCCAATCCTGGGCTTAAGCTCAGGGTCTGAGCATTGACGTTGGTTTTTTCCTCAAGGCTAGAGCTCTACCACTTGAGCCTCAGCACCACTTCTGGCTTTTTCTGTGTATGTGGTACCAAGGAATTGAACCCAAGGGCGATCTGCATGTTAGGCAAGCACTCTACCACTAGGCTTTGCTTCCAACCCCCAAAATACCTTATTTTTTTAAGATATAAAGATGTATCTGTAATTTAAATAGATGCTAGTGACTTTAAAGTTTGACGCTCACTTAATTTAAAAAGTCAATATATATTGGGCCAGGAATATGGCCTAACATTCATGAAGCCCTGGGTTCTACTTCCTGATAACCAATACACAGATAAAGCTAAAAGTAGTACTGTGTCTCAAGAGCACTAACTTTGAGAAAGCCCAAGAATAGTGTCCAGGTCCTGAGTTCAAGCTACAGGACTGGTAAAAAAAAATTAAGTCAATATATAAAATGCTTAAATTCAAATGACAAGGTCATGAATCTTGCTATTGATATTAAATATATAAGTATGGCAACAAATTTACATGATCATTTTAGTTATAATTCCTTCATTAGTTAAGGCTAAAGAGAGTAACAGTAGGAGATAATACCTAGAAGAGTAATCAGCATAGAATTTCACATACAATAACAGCAATATGAAAACTCTATAATTATTTTGGTTAAATTTATATATGATTGAAGTACATCAACATTTTAAGCAATCGGATTTATATTCATAAATAGCTTCTGAGAATCACAAATCACAACCCAGATCATCTTATAGAATTTTTAGAACTTATGATTATTTAAAAAATCATTTCACTAGAGCTTTATGCCTTATGAGCAAGCATTGAAAAGTTATCTGGATTCTCTCCAAGAGTAAATGTGGTCAAAAAAAAGTAAAACCAGCAAGTAAAGTTCAATAGTGAAGGGAAGAAAAATCAAGCCCATAGGGTAAACAGTGGACACTGGGTAAACACTAAATGTAAAAATATACAAGACTGCTAGATTTAATTAAATTTGAAAATCCCACTTTTAATCAAAATGCCCCATACAGACTGAACGGGGTGACCTGATCAATCATGGCTTTTATTTTTTGATTAAACTTAACTTCTCTACATTCATGCTGTTGAAACCAATCAATTCAGCTAAAATAGTGGATAATTACCACAAAGTAGCCCAAAGTTTCATGCTTACACATAAAATGTAAAATATTGTTTACTCTGAGAGTAAGTAAACTGCTTGACTTCGTACCTTGCTGGTTTTACAGAAGAAATGAAGTAATTCATAAGACCTTCACTCTTAGGAAAAGTGGATCTTTCAGAAGCAAATTGGAAGTCTCAAACTCCACCATAATTGGCACAGATTATTTATCCAACATCCAATTTTTAAACCTTTCTCTTCAATTTTCCAGACAATTACTTTAGGATTCTCTGGGTTCTGGCAATCTCTTTCAGGGCATCACGAGTGAAAGGCATTCTTTCATTCAAGTTAAGCAGACAACGTATTCTCCAGAGACTGCCATTTGGTCATTCATTCTATAATGGTTGAAAAGGTATTGCTGGATTAGGTTTGGCCACGTTATGCTAAGTGACAAGAACACAAATTCTGGTTAACAAAATTAAGACATCATAGACTTTTTTTGGGGGGAGGGGTTGCTTATGGAGCTTGAAGTCAGGACTTGAAAGCTGTCTTTGAGCTTTTTTTTCAAGCTAGCCTTTTACTATTTTAAGCCACAGTACCACTTTCAGTTTCAATTGGCTATTAGAGTCTCACATACTTTCCTGCCTGGGCTCACTTAAAAACCATGATCCTTAGATCTCAACCTCCTAAGAAACTAAGATTACAGATAGGATCTACCATGCCCAGCTCAAAGACATTCTCATATGTTGGTTGTGACTAAGACAGTAGGCAGATTTCCATACTCCCATATTAGGCATAAGGATTGTGTGTGTGTGTGTGTGTGTGTGTGTGTGTGTGTGTGTGTGTGTGTGTGTGTGTGTTGTATGCTTATATTGGGGCTTTTACTCGGGAAATGTGCACTATTGATTAGCGTTGCTCTCTATGATCTGAGCACAACTCTACTTCTGTCTGTTTTTCATTAACTGGTGATAAATGTCTTACAGACTTTCTTGCCTGTGATGGGTTGAACCATTATCCTCAGCTCTCAGACTCCCAAGTTGCCAAGATCACAGCCATGCACTGCTGGCACCCAGCATCAGTGTGCATGGCTACTTTACTGCCCTCTAGCTAACAGCCAGGTAAAGGAGAATGCAAGGCAACATCCCTACTTAATTTGCCTATACTCTGTATAACTTATATTTATATTTATAGTTTATGTATAGAAACCAAACACATGGCCTGTTCATTTTCCACGCAGAATAGGGATGATTTGACAGTAAGACAAAGAAAGAAATGAAACTACTTCATGTCTCATCCCTTTGACCACAGAAGATAAAACTTGAACTCAGTGAGTACTGTTTTTTAGCAATCATTAAAATGAAAAACTAGAATGGCCACATTCCAAATTAATAAACAGTTCAGACTGCTCTCACTTTAGACACATGTTCCTAATTTATAGGTTCATTCTGATTAATCTTAAGCTTGACAATTCACTAAAAAGACTAGCAAATTGCACTGTGTTGTTTTATTCCTGGATAAATTTTTATTATAGATAAAAGCAAAATGTTTAATTCTATCAAGAGAAAATGATTATAGAGCAATATAAGGAAGTTTCATATGTACGTCTTCCATTTAGTTTTCCTCTGTAGAGAAATGGAAGCTTCTGGCATTGAATTGGATAAGATGTACTTGCGAGGAATATGTCCAAGCAAGACCACTTATCTGAGCCTTGATGTGGTAATTACACTGAAATGATCTTGAATTGCGTAGGAGATTCCTCAAGTGACTAAATTTTATCACCCAGCTCTTGTGGAAATCATGATGATGCCATATATCTTAAATATCCACCCTCAATCTTACATTATATCCCGAATCACATTGTTAGAAGCTCTAGAAGATTTAAGTCTCTCCAGTAACTACTAACACTCCAATAGGCATGGTATATTGACTATTCCCAAAACTAAAGTATCAAGTCCATCTTTAAATTTTAACTACTTCATATTATTTAGTGAACCAAAATAGACATTTCTTAAATGCCACACATATTGTCAGTATTTACACCTATTTTTAAACATATTCTTGATATCAAATTGATTTCTGCAATGTATTTCAATGTTTCCTTTACGGTGAACATTTATGTATATTGGATTATTAAAATTGTGCATTGCATGCATTTTACTGAAGTGATTGTACTCAGCAATATATTTCTCAATAAGTGTGAAAATATAGGTGGCTCTTGTAACACAAGATCTCACAGTTCAAACATATGATTAGTCATGCAAAGTTATAATATGAGAATAGGCCATAGTAGTAAAGAATATTCTACTTATAAAATTAACTGAGCAGACACATTATGAAGGTTCTTATGTAAAACATTTCACCATTCCAAATAAGGACAGTAGAAGAAAAATAATCAGTTTTCAAGAACTTTACGGTTATGATTTTTTATTCAATTACTTTGAGTAAAATTTACAATAGCCTCAGAGCTCTAAGGCATTCATTTAACAGGAATAAATTGATACTGTAGAACTTGGTACCTTGTGTAAGCCATTGAATAAATTAGTATGTAATGAATGTGTATTTGAACAGGGTTGTTATTGGCTAATAAATCCAAGTTTATTAGTATGCCACCTTGTTCTTTAAGAGACAATTACCCCCAGTCTCTGACTTAATTTGGAATGTTCTTAATTGAAATTACACACTGGAAAATATACAGGTGGAGATTATAGAGACTGGGAAAAGTAGAGAACTGGAAATTGTTGGGAGACATAGAGAGGAAGAAAATAGTGAAAGAAAAAAATAAGATACATTTTGCAGTTTTAGTTCTATTTTATGTTAATTTTAAATTATCATATATTAAATAGCAAAAAGGGAAGTCATTTTGATAATTTCATAGATGAAGTGTGCTTTTAAAAAATTTATTCTCTGTAGGAATACAATAGATAAAAATCTAGATACATAAGGCCATATAAGATGAGACTAAATGAAAGGATCTCCAGGATATGGAAATGAGAAGTTTATATTGTTTTGTTGTTCTTAATGTACTATGATATTTCTCTTCTCTTTTGTTGCACATTGGTAAATCTCATATAGTTATAGTATCTGACTTTGTTATCTGGCAAAATGTATGTATGTTTATTTGTTTAATTGAAATAGGAAAGAGAAGGAGGGGAAATAAGATGATTAGGAAGGGATAAGGGGAGGGAAATGGGGACAAAAACATGTGAAGGAGTATCAATATGTGAGAAGTAATGCACATAGTAGCTGGAAAATATAACTGCAACCCTTCAATACATTACAATAAAAATAAAAATTAATAAAAATTAAAAAAAGTTTATCCTCTGTATTTCATTCTGATATCTGTTTCTCTTCATGGTTACATAATAATTTTTCTTCCTTTCTCTTTTCCTTCCTTTCTTCCTTCTGTTCTTTCATTTTTCTTTCTATTTTTTTCCAATCATCTACTTTGAACCTATCTGTCATCTGTATCTATAAATGTATAATCTATTCATCTATTAATCTTATCATTTTTTCATTTATCTAAGATATTTCAGTCTTCATCCTTTAATTTCATTTTCCTTCTTCTGCCATCTCCTTATTCTCATGAAACTGTCTTTGTTTTACATTAGGTTATTATTATTGCTATTTTATTATTTTACTTCATTTATTTATTTTTTATTTTCATTATTATATTTTAGATCAAAACAAAAGTTTTCTTTGAAAAGCAAAATTGGTTTTACTTCATAATGGCCATTCAAACTGAGGTGAAATGGAATCACAATGCGATTTTTATTTTTTTATGGCTAGTGACGAACATTTCTTCAGGTACCTAAAGTCGATTCTTATTTTTTCTTATGATGGAAGCATAGAATTCCATTGTGTATATATACCACATCTTCTTTTTTATTATAATGTATAGAGGGGTTACAGTTACCAGATAGTAGGTTCATTACTTCGCACACATTGATACCTCTTCTTATGGTTTTCTCCCCTATTTCAAATAATCAAATAAACATACATACGCTATACCAGATAATGGTCAAATACTGTAACAATATGAGATTAACTAAAGGGCAACAAAAGAGAAGAAAAATAACATAGTAAAAATTAAGAACAACAATCATACTAGATAAAGCTCTTGTTTCCATATTCTGAAGATCCCTTCATTTGGCCTCACCTTATATGATCTTACGTATCTAGGTTTTGAGCTACTGTAATCCTCTGAGAGGAGAGTCCTAGATGTGTACTAATTATTACAAATGAGGGAAACCATTGACCATATGTTCCTTTGGGTCTGCCTTGCTTCACTTAATATGATTTTTGCCAAGTCTTTCCATTTCCTCATAAATGAGCAATGTCATTCTTTCTGATGGCAGCATAGAATTACACTGTGTATAAATACCACATCTTAGTGATCCAATCATCTATTGAGGGGCATCTGGATTGGTTCCATAGCTTCACTATGGTAAATGGTGCTGTAATGAACATGGTTATGCTGGTAGGTTTAGTATGGCCTTGTTTCTGGACATCTGGATAAATGCCTAGGAGTGGGATTGCTGGATCATAGGGGAGCTCTATGTTTAGTCTTTTGAAGAACTGCGACATTGCTTTCCAGAGTGGTTGAATGAGTTTACACTGCCACCAACGGTGTAGTAGTGATCCCTCCTGGCCACATCTCCACCAGCATCCACTGTTATTAGATTTCTTGAAAATGGCCATTCTGACTGGAGTGAGGTGGATTCTCAAAGTTGTTTTGGTTTGCATTTTATGGTCAGAGATGTGGAGCATTTTTTCATGTGTCTATAGGCCATTCTTATTTTCTCTTCAGAGAAGTGTCTTTTTAAGTCTTTGGCCCATCTTTTAATGAGATGGTGGTTTCTTTGAGGATTTGTTTTTAAAAGACTTCATTTTTGAGCTGTAGGTATATTTTAGCGATGAGGTCCTTGTCTGTTGTATGGCTAGTGAAGACCTTCTCCCACTATGTGGGCTTTCTATGGCCATATAGTATGAAGCCATACCAAATGAACTCCAGGATAAAGAGATAAGAGAATTATATTTTAGTTGTTGCTTTTAATATACTCTGCAAAGTTATTTCTTTACTCTTTTGTTTCATTCTTTCTCTTTCTCTTTTCTTTTTTCCCCCTTAGGATTTATCCTCTGTTGCTGCTGTATCTGACTTTGGTATGTGGCATATTGTATGCACATTTATTTGTTTATGTGGACCAGTGAAGGGAAGGAGAAAAATTGTACAATCAGACAAAAGACAAAGGATGAACCAGTATAACAGCAATATTCACAAGACAGTATGTTGGGAGTGAGCTGTACAAGTTAGGAAGGGCTGGGGGGAGGGAAACTGGGAAAAATATGGGATGTGGTAACAATATTTAATAAATAATGTACTTACTGCCTTATGAATGTAACTGTAACCCCTCTATATATCATCCTATAATAAAATTTGAAATATATACATATTATTATAGAATCATCACATCAATGAACACACATAAAAATTCCCAATTAATAGTTGCAAACCAAATTAAATAACATATTAGGAAGTTTATATATACATCATGTTCAAATTTATATTATTCTATCATTGCATGCATAGTTCAACCTAAACAGAAATCAATAAATGCAATGTACCACATAAACCATATCAAGAAATAGATCACATAATCCTGTCAGTTGATCCAGAAAAGTACTTTGATAAATTTTAATGCCAATTCTTGATGAAGTCTCTCAGGAAAATAGGATATTAAAGAAGCTATGTCATCATAATAAAAGTATATTTAATAAAGCTACATTCCCTAGTTATAGAAAACAGAGAAGATAGGAAATAATTTTCTCTACAGTCAAAACGATGGCAAAATTTTCTGTTTTCCAAACTCCTATTCAATACTATATTGAATTCTTACGCAGAACAAGAGACAAGAAATGTTATTTTTTAAACCGTGAGTCTACAACTTCAAATATTGATAAGATCTGTCAAAGGACATTTCTACTATATATCCTGTTCAATCATTGGAATATCAGAGTATGTCAATAGGGAAAGATACACTGAACACACTGAATGAAATTAAAGCTCCTGAAAAAATACTTCATTATGGGAAAGTATGATATATTTAAGACCTTAATTTTTTGCTTATAGAGTAGAAGTTTCTAGTTTCTAATGATACTAGTAGACAGGAGTACCCCCTCAGAATCGTGAGTTGCTAAGAGTGCAGGTATGACCCAACACAAGCATTTGGCTATTAAATCACTTTCAATTTGGACAGAAAAAGAAGTACACATTTTAATGAAATTCTTTCTGCCATTTTATCACAAGGGGCAATTGAGCGATTTTTTAAAAATTAAGTTAAACTCTTCTTAAGTATTTTTCCTTTTTTCATTATGAAAACATTCAAAACATTTTAATTTCATATTATTAATAATTGTCATCTACAGTTAGCCTATTATGCAATTGCATGGTAGAATTCCTTACTTCAGTCTAATGTAGTTACAACCCAAGCATCCACCTTTCTAGATCATACTACTGCAGTACTTTCATTAACTGCTGACAATCACCATTCTCCTCTCAGCCTCTATACAATCACATGTATCTGTTTTCCTTTGCAGAGATTATTTGCTCTGTCATAATGAACTCTAGTTTTATTTACACTTCAACAAATGACAAGATTTCATTACGATTTTTAACTGAATAACATCAGATATACATATACACATAGGTCCATACACCTACCTGTGACTTTTTATTTCATTTCATCTGCCATAGAACATTAAATTGATTGATTTTCTTGGATACTATTCATTGTTGTAAAATGAACATGGAAATGCAGATGTGCATTCAGAATGTTTTTTTTCTCCATATGTGTACTTGTATCATAGCTTGAACGTAGGGGTTGGCACTGTCATTTCACTGTCACTTGCACTCAAGGCTGACACTGTACCATGTGAGACACACATTCCCTTTCAGATTTTTGCTGGTTAATTGGAGATAAGAGTTATCGCGCGCACTTCTTGTCCAGCAAGAAAGAACGCACGACACACAGGTTATAGCTAAAGCAGGATCCTTTATTCTTCTCTCTCTTCTTCTTCTTCTCTCTGAGGCCTCTCTTCCCCCTTCCTCCTCTCCTGAGGCTATATACAGGCAGTGGGCCAATCAACTCATGCCAGCTCACCCAGGCCCTCCAATCACGGCTTCACCCGCTCCAGTCATGCACCCTTCATGCATCCGGCCACGCAGAGATCAGGCTTCCGCTAACAATGGCAGCACTCCCCAAAATGGATGCCGGCCTTCATCGGTCATGCGGCGGATATCCCTGAGTCACGCAGCCACCAGCACCTCAGGTGGCCCCACAGTGAAAGGGGGACGCGTGCCTCCAGGTCCCACCACCGCGTGGGAGGGGCCGGGCTCCCCACAAGAGTCTTATGCAGCAATTTCATTATCTTTGATAAAAATATGTCACATCAAAATCAAATCCAGATCCTCTTGTCAAGGAATATTTCAAAATTTAGCTTTTAACTTTTTCTCAAAAGACAAAGTGATCTCTTTTCCATATTAGTATATTGATAATCCTTAAAGAAAAAAATATACATTTACTTTCTGTATAAAATCTCATAAAAGTATATCCCAAAACTTAAATTGAAAACATTTTTGTGGGATCCTTGAAACAATGAGAAATTATAAGATGAAGTCACATCAGGAACTCTTAAACAAAGATTTAGTATCTTGCCATGTGGCATTCATAGGTCACAAAATAATATCAAATACTAGGCTTGACATTTTACAGTCAAGCATAGAGCTAGAAGAAACATAACAATAATAAATTGCAGGGAAAAGGATAAAAAAAAGACAAAGAAAAAAAACAACAGTGTATTGTTCAAAACTTTTTTTTATTTTATATAATATCACAATGGACTAATGATGTACCTTTACATTGGCAACTAGATCTGACAGATTCATGAATCTGAAAAGAAACAAAAGGGCAATCCTCACAGCTAGTAGTGACCTTTATATTGCTGCCTTTACTAAATCCTGCTCCCAAGATTGCCAGGCAATATACATATAAATACATATATACATATATGTATATATACATATATATGTATTTGTGTGTATAGATGAATATATATATATATGTTTGAGTATATATGTAAGAGGTAGCAAGTGAAATTGTGCTTTTTTTCTTGGTTTTCCTTCACTAAATACTATCGATCTTCCTGTGCCCTTCTAATGGATTTTTTTTAAATGATATGCAAACAAAAGTCATTCTCTGGTGTTCATTCTGTCATGATGACTAATCAGTAATTTCTGTGTCCTGTATTTTACAGCCTGTGGAAAATGCTGCATCAGGGATAATTTTTATTAACACATTCACCACATGTCGAGCATTGTGCACCACCAGTCAGATAACCTTTATAAATGGGATGTTGCACTGACTTCCTTAATAGAAATCAGTAATTAGAAAAAAAAACAACTAGGCACAAAAGGTGCATTTTCTCGTGCACACAGGGGTAGGAAACGCAAGAGAAAACTTTAGATTTCTAATGTTAATTTACCACAAAGCACATGCTTTTGATATATGAATTCACTGAAGTCACTCATGTTAAGTTGCTTGGTATGGGACTAAATTCTTAGACTGCAAAGCAATGATGTTTTCACAAGGTAATGCTAGTGCAAGCTTTTGAATGATACAATGTAAAAGGCAGTAAAGTGGTTCATCATTGCTTTGGTAAAAATTATTCCAATATTTAAATATATTCAATGCTTTTACCCCACTTTTTCACTCTACAGGTTATAAACTCTTTTAGTTAATATAATCTAGAGGCAGGCACTGGTGATTCACCCCTGTAATCCTAGTTACTCAGGAGACTGAGACCTGAGGATAATGGTTGGAAGCCAGCTCAGACAGGAAAGTGTTCCCATGAGACTCTTATCTCTAATAAACCACTCAGAAAAAGCTGGAAGTGGTACTGCAATTCAAGTGAGAGGGTGCTAATCTTGAGCACAAAGAAGCTCAGGGACAGAGCGCAGGCCTTGAGCTCAAAACCCATGACCAGAAAAGAAATAAATAAACAAACTAGTAAATAATTAATTTTAAGATGACTACTTACATATCTTCTCACTTTCATTTCCTTTTCACAGTGCTTGAAGCAAACACTCATTCTGTATTGTAATGGTTAATGCTCTGACTTCATTTATTCCATTTTAATATTATGCATTCTATATGTTGTGATTTAATCAGATTGACTATATGAGATATTTATTACATAAGTTGTTCCAAGATTTTCTATAATATATATACAAGGTGTCTATGTTTCCCGATAGGCTGTAAATACCATGGAAACCTGATGGGGGAAAAATCTATTTGATTTATTCTTGAACTATCAGAGCAAGCCTAGACCACTTGTGTGGCATAATACACAGGCATGATTTTTTTTGCCAGTCCTGGGCTTGAGATCAGGGCCTGAGCAATCCTTGGACTTTCTCAAGGCTAGAGCTCTACCACTTGAGCCTCAGCATCATTTTTGGCTTTTTTTCTATGTATGTGGTACCGAGGAATCAAACCCGGGTCTTTGTGCATGCTAGGCAAGCACTCTACCATTAGGCCAAACTCCCAGCCTAGGCATGAAATTATTATTGAAGAATTCTGATCTATACACCAGACCATACACTCATCTTTTCCAGAGATACAAATATGAACATACAAAATAATTGTAATTTCTTTATGATTTCTCTAAAATTGGTGCTAGTTCAAAGAGATTAAATTATCTGTTGTATATGGCATCAATATTGGAAAGTAAGGAGGTTAAACAACACTAAATGAAAGAAAACCTTTTCATTTGATGTGGTATTCCATAAATAATATATAGTGAAAGGAGAAAAAGAAATCATGGGAGACAAAAAGGATAATAAAGATAGGAAAATTACTCAAAAACTATGAAATGTTATTTAGTCAGTAAATCAGCATATCTCTCAGGCAAATAGAGAAAAAAATGCTGTGCATTCAAGCAATTCCAAAAATCGAAACAATAAGAACAGATACATTCAATAACATCCTTATATGAGTAAACTCAATATTATAATTAAAACATACAGATTAATTTACTGGATTAAAAATTAGTTTCAAACTTTTGTTCTCAGCAAGGAACTCATCTTGCTGGCATAAGTTGACCGTGTGAAAGGATAGAAATGGTTTTCTAAGCAAATGTTATATCATGCAAATGCAAGCAGGCATGGCTATGCTCATATCTGACAAAGGATTCTAAAGTTAAAATTCATAAGAAAAGATAAAGAGGGTCACTGCTTATTACCAAAGGGCATAAAACTTATCAATAAGACATAGAGTGATTGTAAACATATATGAACTGAAAGTTGGTACACTTTATTCATAAGATAAATACGACTGGACATAAGCAGACAGATTGAAAAATACTGTGTAACAATGGAATTCTATACTGCTGTCAGACAGAATGGCATTGCCCCATTTGTAAGGAAATGGAAAAACTTAGAAAAAATCATATTAAGTGAAGTAAGCCAGACTCAAGGAACATAGGCTCAGTGGTTTCCCTCATTTGTCATAATCAGTAGAAACCTTGGGCTCTCCTAGCAGAGATTTGCAATAGAGCAAAACCTAGATACATAAGGCCATATAGTATGATGTTAAATGAAAGGACCTCTGGGATATATAAACAAAAGCCATATAATGTACTATGTTATCTCTCATCTCTTTTGCTGTCCCTTGGTTATCTCTTATTGTTACAGTATTTCACCTTGTTACCTGATATATTGTAAATATGCTTATTTGGTTATTTGAAATAGGATAGGGAAGAGGGAAAAACAAGATGAGGGGCAGGCGAGAGGGGAGGGAAATGGGGACCAAGACATGAGAAAGGGTATCAATGTATGCGAAGTAATGCACTTTCTATCTGGTGAATATAATGTAACCCTTCTATTAATTACAATAAAAATATATGGAAAAAAGAAAAATACTCTCTTATTCAATACTTCCATCACATCATTAGATCACTCAGGCCAAAACAAATTCTCAGAGTTAAAATACATTATCCAAAAGAAAACAAAGAAAGGAAAAAAAGAACAAACTTTGCCAACTGTTCCAACTAACAATGAGAAATGTAATTCTTTCTCAGCAGCCAGAGCAACCTTCTTGAAAGTAGATCACATTTTAGATCACAAATTAAGTCTTTGAAACTATAAAAGGGTAAAAATCCTCAATAAAATACAAAGTAAATTCAAGACGACATTGGCTTTAATACAGGAATCCAAGGCTGTGTTTACAAATACAGATAACATGTTTCTTAATCTAAGAAGCATGGGATAGTTTCAAGTGAAACCTTTACTATATTTACAAAATCTAAAGTCCCAAATTTCAAAAAACAACAAACTTAAAATTTTTCCAGAGCTGGGAATGTGGCTTAATGGTGGAGTGCTTGCCTAATTTGCACGAAGCCCTGTGTTCAATTCCTCACTATCACATATGCAGAAAATGCCAGAAATGGTGATGTGAATCAAGTTGTAGACCACCAGTTTTGAGCAAAAGAAGCTCAAGGACAGCACCCAGACCCAGAGTTCAAGGTTCAGGGCAGGCAAAAACAAAATAAAAGAAAACAAACAAAAAAAAACAGGTAGCAGCTATATTAACTATGTTTTGTTATATTTATTAACCACTGAAAATGTGGCTATATATATGCCCTGTATATAAAATATATATTTGTATATATATAAAGTGTATATTTGCCTTTTAATTCTCTTGGCTAATATACATATATATATATATATATATTCCTATATCACAAGGGTTTCAAATGTGTTGACATAACTAGACCATTCTAAAAATTTCATTATCTCGACACATTTTCTTGAACATGACAAACATGATTTTTTTTCAATTTTTCTTTGATATTTGAGGGTTAGAAAAGCATTGTTATATAGATAAAGCTAAGAAGTGATGTTTTAATTCTTTCAACTAATTGAATCTCTTCTGTGTTAGGTGCTATGCTAAGTTCTTAGACCAAATATTGTATTTCTATTCCATATTTGTTATATAAAAATGTCATTTTTAATTTATTACTTATTTTGAGCATATTTTCTGGTATAATAAGCATGGCAAAACAGCATGTAGCAATGTCAAAAATAGAGTTATATTTGCTATTGATCAAATGTCTTATAAATACTAAAGATGAAGGTTAAAAAACAAACAAGCCAAATATATGGAAATAAAACAAATATAGAGCTTTATAACATATAGTGGAGTAAAGGTGGTTCTTACCTAGTTGTAGAGAAAGAGCAAGACAGATTCATCAGATTTATCAAGATAAGATTAAAGGACCTTTTTGATGAAAACTTTAAAACCCTAAAAAAAGAAATTAAAGCAGAACTAAGGAAATGGAAAAACCTCCCATGCTTCTGGATTGGAAGAATCAACATTGTGAAAATGACAATCTTGCCAAGGGCTATCTACACATTCAACGCAATACCCATCAATATCCCAATGGCATTCTTTAAAGAAATAAAAGAGGCAATTCAAAATTTCATATGGAATAATAAAAGACCCCGTATAGCAAAAACACTTCTTAGCAGAAAGAACAGCACAGGAGGAATTTCAATTCCAAACTTTAGACTCTATTACAGGGCTATAATGATCAAAACAGCTTGGTACTGGCACAAAAACAGGCCTGAAGACCAATGGAATAGAACTGAGGACCCAGATATTAAACCACAGACCTATGGCTACCTAATCTTTGACAAGGGAGCCAAAAAAATAGAATGGAAGAAAGACAGCCTCTTCAACAAGTTGTGCTGGCAGAACTGGTTAAGCACCTGCAGAAAACTAAAGTTGGATCCTTCTTTGTCACCCTCCACTAGAATTAACTCCAAATGGATCAAAGAACTGGAGGTAAAAGCTGACACACTGAAAACTTTACAGGAAGGAATAGGAGATACACTAGGCCTCCTTGGCACAGGTCGAAACTTTCTTAATAGGACCAAAAATCACAACAAATCAGAGAAAGGCTGGATAAGTGGGACTGCATTAAACTGTGGAGCTCTTGTATGGCAAAGGACATAGCTAGTAAATTAATTAGGAAGCCTAGAGAGTGGGAGAAGATCTTCACCAACCAAACAACAGAGAAAGGCCTCATATCTAAACTATGTCAACAACTCAAAAAATTGAATCACTCCAAAACTAATCTCCAAAGTAACAATCATCCCATTAAAAAATGGGCCAAAGACTTAAAGAGAGTCTTCTCTGAAGAAGAAACAAAAATGGCCTATGGACACATGAAGAAATGTTCAACATCTCTGGTCATAAAAGAAATGCAAATCAAAACAACTCTAAGATTCCACCTCACTCCAGTTAGAATGGCCAGAATCAAGAAAACGAATAATAACAGATGCTGGAGGGGATGTGGCCAGGAGGGATCACTACTACACTGTTGGTGGGAGTGCAAACTTGTTCAACCACTATGGAAAGCAGTATGGCAGTGCCTCAAAAGGCTAAACATAGAACTCCCCTATGGCCCAGCAATTCCACTGCTTGGCATTTACCCAACCATCCAGAATCTAGGGCATACTAAATCCACTAGCACAACAATGTTCATTGCAGCTCTATTCACCATAGCAAAGATATGGAACCAACCTAGATGTCCCTCAGTTGATGAGTGGATCAACATGTTGTGGTATTTGTACACAATGGAATTCTATGCTGCTGTCAGAAAAAATGACATCGCCCCATTTGTTAGGAAATGGAAAGACTTAGAAAAGATCATATTAAGTGAAGTAAGGCAAACTCAAAGGAACTTAGGCTCAATGGTTTCCCTCATTTGTCATAATCAGTAGAAACCTTGGGCTCTACTAGCAGAGATCTGCCATGGAGCAAAATCTTGATACATAAGGCCATATAGTATGAAGCTAATTGAAAGGACCTCCAGGATATTGAAACAAAAGCCATATAACAAATGATTGTTGTCCTTAATGTACTAAGTTATCGCTCATCTCCTTTGCTGTCCCTTGGGTATCTTATCTGTCATAGTATTTCACTTTGTTATCTGATACATTGAATTTATTTGTATTTGGTTATTTGAAATTTGATAGGGCAGGGGGGAAAACAAAGTGGGGGGGCTGGCGGGGGTAATGGGTACCAAGACATATGAAAGGGTATCAATGTATGTGAATTAATGCAGCTTCTATCTGGCAAATATCATGTAACCCGTTTATTAATTACAATAAAAAATAAAATTTAAAAAAAAGAAAGAAAAAAAAGATTAAAACTACTGATAACACTGAGCATCAGGGTTTCCTGTTCCCTTTGATCTATGTGAGTCAATGGTACCTTTTCCATTCATGGAAGACTATAAAACAAGTTGTTCTGGATTATTGTGATGAATTTTTCAAAGACATGTGTTATTTGAAAATGATTAGCATGAGCCTACAACTCTATGTACTGAATTATGTATTATCATTTTGATGTTTATAGCTTATTTTAAATAATTATTTGGTTGGGATTTTAAACAATTAATTTGAGTTTAAACTATTAATTTCAACTTTAAATAGTCATGATCAAAAAGAGGATTCATTTCTAACCCGTATACACAAATATTTCTTGGTGTCTCAGACCTGCTGAATTTTAACATTCAGTTTCACTGAAGTAGGTATAGACCTCAGAAAATAAGTAATGATAAACAATAACAATAAATGATGATAAGCTTCTGTAGAGAGAATGATTGTTTTGAAAAACTGGCACAATCCTAATTACCAGGAGTGTTCTAGAGAAAGAGTATGTGAGACATTCTGGCATTATTCATTGGAATTTTGTTATCTAAATCAAGAAATCAGCACTGCAATTAGATGACTGGAAGAGCTCCCTTTTTCTAAATTTGACAATGTCTAAATCAGAGACCACATAATATAAATAAATGTAGTAGACATGGGACAGATTCAGACCTGGATGACTGCCAGCTGATCAGCACAACCAAGGTTTTATTGTCCAACCAGAAGCATATTTTTGTTGCTGTTTTGAGTTTTTCCTCCTAGATTAACTTCTGCCAAATAGATAGGGTTTTAGGAACAAACTGGGTTAAGTATTCTAGACTGGGCCAATTAATTCACATTATAATTTATTCTATGCCCAAGGTTCTCCTCTGCCGCCACGTAGATATTGAGGTGACCATACACAACAATTTAGAAATTCATACTTGTGTTCTCTGTACATCAGAACTTGTGTTATCAGATAATCCAGATAAGGAAAAAACTGAAATTACAAAGTTGCTATTCCTCTACGACTCCATCCAAACTATCAAGATTGTGAAGTTAACTCTGAAAAGTGAGAGATTATAAAGATATGATAGGCGTGGATTGAAAAGGAATTGCCTGGGAACAAATTTTATGAAACAATGTTGGCTGTGACCATAATTCAGATGTATGAAAAAAGTTGGCTTCTTAGCCAGGGTCTGTAATCGTAGCTAGTCAAGAGGCTTAGCTCTGACTACTGAAGTGGAGAGTGGCTCTTGTCTTCACCAGCAGAAAGTCAGAGGCAGGGGTGTAGCTCAAAGGGTAGCTTGACAGTTTTAGACAAAAATGCCAGTCAAGAGCAGAAGATCCTGAGTTCAAGCCCCAGTACTAGCACAAAACTATAAAATGAAAGGCTTACTTGGCTCTTTATCTTATTTATACTTAGCAGGCATGTTTAAATATTCATAGTCCTGCTTATTTTTAAAACAACAAAACCATATTACTTCATTTTCACACTGGTTGTCAGACTTATTCTTATTGCACAAATGCTTTTAATTCTTTTTTATCCCATTAATAGAAAATGAGGGATACTTACTCCTTTAAAAAAAACAAAAAACAAACAAAAAAAACAATCCTGGGGCGTGAACTCAGTGCCTGTGCTTGGGCATTCCTCAAGGCTAGCACTCTGTCACTTGAACCACAGCACCAATTCTGGCTTTTTCTGTGTATGTGGTACCAAGGAATGGAACCAGCATCTTTGTGCATGCTAGACAAGCACTCTACCACTAGCCCATGCTTCTGGCCTTGGGCATACTTAATTTTGAAAGGTAAAATTTGGGTAAAATAATACTGTTATGAGCATATAGAAGGGGACTTTTAAAAAAGAGTGATAGAGTGCACACCAAAATCAGTCCCCCTCTATATGCTCATAAAATGTACCCTCAAAATTAGGAAACCAGCAGTGATAACTATTTGCAGACCATACTCAGATTTTACAGATGCTCCCAGAATGTCATCTGTGGGTCCTGGATTTGATTGAAAATAGACTTCATGATGGTTTCCTTCAGCGTGGAGCAACAGCAGTTCTTCAGCTTCTCTGTGTTTAATAACATGGCATTTTGAAGATAAACTGGTTTCTTTGTGGAATATTCCTCAGTTTGATTTTGTCTGATGTTTTTTTGTAATCTATGCGTTTTTGGGAATTCTGTGTTTTTCTCAGTGTATATTAACAGAAGCAATGTGATGTCAATTTGAATAAATGTGGTGATAGCAAAAAAAAAAAGAATACAAAAACTGAAATGGGATCAAGACATGAGAAAGGGTATCAATGTATGTTAAGTAATGCACCTTCTAACTGGTGAATATAATGTAACCCTTCTATTTATTACAATAAAAATATATGGAAAAAAAGAATATAAAAACTGAAAAGAAAATATCAACATAGATTTTGCATGTTGGCTTGACTGGACAATTTCCAGTTTCTTAAATGAATTTTTATGTAATGATAAACAAAACACAACTACTGAAAGTATATGATTTCTTACCTTTTGTCAAAGGTATAGAACTTTGTAAATATTACCTCTTTTAGTTCTCTCAAATGGCTTACAGAGAAATACTCTAACATTCCCTCATTTGTCAACAACATTCTGATACCTGCCACTACAGATTAGATTTTACTATTGCACTTCGTACTAATGAAACCATAATGATTTACTTGTAGCTCAATCTTTTTTATAAACATCAGTGTTTTTAAATCTCCCATGTTTTCATTCTTGCATTGAGAAATATTTGTTTTTCTCAATATTACATTGTTTATCCATTTGGATGCAATTGTCCCCTTTTATTTATTTAATGCACTGAATTTCAACAGGTTGTAACAAGGGAGGCACAATTTAACAAGGTCATCTAGATGTTCAGGGCTTCTTTAATAAGAGTAATCCTTTCCTTGATGCTTCCCTAACACATCTGGTCCCTTTCCCAGACTCATTTCACATTTCCTATTTTTTTTTTGTTTTTATCACATATGTGCAGTGAGTATTTTGGATGTATTCATCCTCTATTCACTTCATACATTAATCCAGCCCCTCCTACCACGAACCCAGCCCACATAGAAACATCCCATTCAATCTTCTGTTTCACCTACCTGATATTCATATTGTTAAACTTTCTATTAATTTTTGGAAGATTAACTCTATTCAGGATCACTTCTGCATATACTGTGCACTACTCAACTAAATTGTGTGCATATATATGCCTTTGAAGAAAATTAAGTTTTGCTCATTATTAAAAGTAATCTTTATTACAATTTTCAATAATTTTCATGAGGGTATGTTTGTATTTTTTCTGCATCATAATTTCAGAATTAATAGCATGATCATATGATAAGCATAAGTTCAATTTATGAGAAACTGTCAAAAGTTTTTCCAGGAGTAATAAAATCTTGCCCTCTCCTTAATAAAATTCTATAGATTCCTTAAAACTTGATGCTAAACCATTTTACTTTTAATCATTTTCTAGGGTATGCTTAAATTTTCATTCAGTTTTCTGAAAAAAAATTGAGTCTCTATTTTTATATTATCTATTTTTATGATTAGTATACTGAGATTTGGGGGTTGTCTATGTCTTTTAATTATCTATTTCATTATGCATATATTTATTACATTAGTTTTAAATTCTTACTGATATATAAATCATATTTTTTTCTTTTTCAGAAAGAATCTCTATATACAATGCTGGGGAAATTTTTGAAAGTAAATCTTAAAGGAGCTACGCTATGATAACAAAGCTTCAAAACAGTTTCTATAATACTAGCTACACACAAGTGTGAGATTAGATTGATGATGGTCATTCAAAAGCCACTGAACAGGAAAGTCTAGGAGATCCTTTTCTCCATATAACTACCAAAAGCCGGAGGTAGAGCCGTATGTCCCGTGTTACTTGAGCCAAAATGCTAAAGTATAGCACCCAGCGGTTGAGTTCAAGCTCCAGTAATGCATACAAAGAAAAAAAGGGGGGAGAGAAAATAAATACTCTCAGTGAAACCATAAATGACTTTAGGTGACTCATAACTCTACCTCAGCTTCATATATCATTTGTCCCTCCTTATTAGTATCCCCACATCTAACAGCACAAGGTTGAATTGATTTGAACTCATAAATAAAAGTAAACTCATTTTAGGTGTTTAAATGCTCACATTTTAAGAATAATTTGTATCGCTTTTGAAACCCTTAAATCTTAAGAGAAAGAAACTATTTTAACCAGTATTATACTTTCAAATTACTCACTTAACTACCTATGGCCACTTGGTTGAGTTATAATGTTTTCTTTTCTATTGATTTTTTTTTCTTTTTGTTCTAATGAATGACTGAACACAAGTGTGTCTCAATTTAAAACTCTTAGTTTGAGCCACAATAGTCAGTTAACTGACATGCACAATTCTTCAAATGGTTCTTTACTTACTCTATAGGTGTTTAAATTTTTTATTAGAAATCATTGTGGTAAAAAATCTAACAAGCATTCTAGGAATTTTAGAAGGTTACATGAATAACATTTTAATGTTTTAAAATGTGTAATAAAAAGTTGATAGTTAACTAAAAGATGATTTTTTTGTGGTAAGTACTTTGAAGTTGGAAGTAGAAAACAGCTTTTAAGCTAGAATTGGTACTTTTCTTGCCTCCAGGGAGGGAAAAAACACACAGTAGAGCTCAACCTTCTTTTAAATTAATACTGTGATACAAATTCCCATTAGAAACATTTAGTTTTACTTCTTTTAAGATTTCCTCTATCTCTGGTGGTTGGTTATATTTCCTAATCAAGAAGAAAACAATAAAAATGCATATCCATTAGTTGCTATAATGAATTAGTGTAGATGTCTTTTCACAATAAACAAAAATACATTTTTTTTTGCCAGTCCTGGGCTTGAGCTCAGGGCCTGAGCACTGTCCTTGGACTTTCTCAAGGCTAGCGCTCTACCACTTGAGCCTCAGCACCACTTCCAGCTTTTTTGTATGTATGTGGTACCAAGGAATCAAACCCGGGTCTTCACGCATGCTAGGCAAGCACTTTAACCAATAGGCCAAACTCCCGGCCACAAAAATAATTTTTTGTGGTCACCAGGTGGTAGGATACTAACGAAGTTTCTTATGAGAATTACTTCTAATTAAAACAACTGCTAAGAAGCATCACATATTTCAGGTAAATTAGAACATGGTAATTATTCATGACTATGTTCTTAATCTCTAGATAAATAATCATGAAAGCTCTGATTGTAAATTTAGGTAGTAGGAGTTATCAGGATAAATAATGCATGCTAGTGCTTATAGCATGCAAATTAATAAATCCACGCAAAACCTGAATTACATGATATAATTACGTATTTGCTGTGTCCAGAAAGTAGTGATACCATTTCTTCCTAGTCCAATCCACATTTATGTCTTAATTCACCTTTTTCCTAATAACTATAAAATATTACTGAGGAATTGGGAGTTTGGCCTAGAAATAAGTGCTAGCCGAGCATGCCTGAAGACCAGGGCTCAATTCCTGGGTACCACATACTCAGAAAAAGCCGGAAGTGGTTCTGTGGCTCAAGTGGTTTGAGAAAGCCCAAGGACAGTGCTTCTGCCCTGAGTTCAAGCCCCAGAACTGGCTAAAAGGAAAATATTATTTCAGGCCATATAGTACATATTTTTTTTTATTTTCAGAATGTACAAAGTTAATAACAGTTGATTTCATTACAGATGAGGATGATTAATTTCTTGATGTTTAAGTCAGAACTTTGCATTCTTTGAGCATTTATTTTTACATATGCACATATGAATACACACATGTGTACATATACCATATACATACACTCATACATATACATGGGCATATGTGTATACACATGAGTATGTTTGTTATATAACTATGTCTGTATATATACATATATATATGATTCTTCTATGCAGTGTTCAGAAAATTTTCACCAAAACTTAATTGACAAATTAAGTTTTACTTTTCTGCAAAGGAGAAACATAATAAGAATTTTTTGATATTGTTGTTTTGGTCAGTTGTGGGGCTTGAACTCTGGGCCTGGTCACTGTTCCTGAGCTCTTCAGCTCACGGTTCCAGCCCTATGTCTTGAGGCACAGCACCACTTCCACTTTTCTAGTGGTTATTAGAGATAAGAATCTCTTGAACTTTAGTGCCTGGACTGGCTTTGAACCTTGATCCTCGGATCTCAGCCTCCTGAGTAGCTACAATTACAGGCATGAACCACCATGTCTGGCACATAGTAAGAATTTTAAACAACTTGTTTGTATCATTGAAACATATACACTTGTATTCCTTTTTTAAAATTATTTCTGGGAGATTAAATCCACACTATTTTCATGGACTTCAGAACTTTAATAGCCTACCATTGGGATTTATTATCTAATGCTAGTTTCTCCCTTTGTAACAGTGATAAATTCAGAGGTTTAGGTAAATGAAAGTAATTTTACAAATACCTCTATCAGAGATAATTTCCAGTACTGATCAAATATTATCTATGTGCATTTACAGATAAACATACATATACACAATTTACTATGTAGAAACTTCAAATCAAATACTTTCCAAGACTAACATTTTGAAAATTTTAGTGTGGTGGACTCTCTCTATCATTCGGAAGAGTCAGATGATCTGCTTTTTTAATAGTTTACCAGTACATAACATAGATCTTAAGTAATGTTGACCATTCTGTCAACCATCTTATTATCAGTTACCTAGCTACTAAACAGAGCTCATATACCTTTACTCTGTTATAATATACAGATTCACTATTAATCGATACATAACAAAATACAGTGCTATAATAAATGCTACAGTAAATAATGCTCAATAATATTTGCAACTTCATCAAATGAAAGGGAATATTTGTAAAATTCCTATTTGAGTTCAAGTGTTGTTTCAAAGGATGACTTGAATATTCTTGCCTGGAATTCTCAGTCATTTTGAGCTAAGGCAAACCTGCTATTCTATTTAATGGTCAAACAACCAAATTTACTATTCGATAAAGAGCTCCCCTCTATGGAGTGTTAGTAAAAAGCAGAAAGAATGATCTTCCATTATAAATTATCAAAATGTTAATTACTCTATTCTAGAGTGTCTTGTAACTAGTGTATGAACATTTTTACTGGGGATTCAACAATACAACTCAAACTCATATATACGTTAGCATTAAATTGTACATTTAGAAATTCAAGTTTAAGTTATATGTCTGGGGATGGTACTAGATGCGACAAGGTCATGTCCGATATCAATACTTGCAAGTTGCTCTAGTCAGGGTTGCTTAGTAACAGGGTCAAAGAAAGTTCTGCAGAACTTGGTGATTAAAAGAAAGCCCACATGATGTGTGACTATTGGCCTATGCATCTTTCCTTCTTGCCAAACCTCCTTACCACCCTTCAGTGGTCCCAGATGTTATTTCAACAGCCATCTAGTGTCCTTTTTTTTTAAAGAAACAATTCAAAACATTATTTTTTGTTGTTTAAAAAGAATTCTGACTAAAATACCTACTTTACATGAATCTCCACTTCTTTTTTCAGGCAATAATCCGTAAGCAGCAGAATAACAGTTCAAGTAAGATGAATGACAATGCAGAGTGTGTCTTCACGTCCCTGTCCCAGCTGACCTACTTGGATGTCAAGGATAGAGATGACTAGGAAGCCCTGGATTCAGGTACAGATGTAGATGGTATGGATGAAGAAGATGATAAAGAAAGAGAAGATGAAGAGGATCAGGAAGAGAACTCTGATGAAGAGAATTAAGATCAACAGAAAGATACAGAATGGCAAGGAGATAAAGATGAAGTCAGTAGTGAGGAAGAAGAAAGTAATGGAGAAGTTGGCAAAGACCAGGATGAGGAAGAAAATGGGAAAGGGGAAAAGAGGAAGAGAGACATATGATGAAGAATACGATGATGAACACATCAAATAACCAGCAAAACTGGAAATATTTTGTAGTGGTTGGACTGCTGGTGGATTTTGTAAAATTTTGTGTGTGTGTCATGGGGCTTGAACTCAGCCTGGCCACTGTCCCTGAGCCCTTCATCTCAATGCTACCGCCCCACCCTTCAGCTAAGCCCCACTTCCTGCTTTCTAGAGGTTAATTGGAGATAAGAGTCTCAGGTTCTTTTTGCCTGAGCGGGCTTTGAACCTCGATCTTCAGATATCAGCCTCTTGAGTAGCTAGGACTACCTTGTCACATCCTGGGATATGGTGCTTAGGGTGGATGCCTAGGAGTGGTATGGCGAGATTGTAGGGAATGCCTACTTTTAATTTTTTGAGAAACTTCCAAACTGCCTTCTAGAGTGGCTGTACTAGTTTACATTTCCACCAGCAGTGCAGTAAGGTTTCTCTTTCTCCACAACCCCATCAGCATTTGTCATTGTCTGAGTTCAGAATATTGGCCATTCTGATTGGGGTAAGGTGGTATCTTAGTGATGTTTTTATTTGCATTTCCTTTATGACCAAGGATAATGAGCATTTTCTCATATGTTTCTTTGCCATTTTTATCTCTTCTTCTGATAAGTCTCCTTTTAGTTTCCTTGCTCATTTAGTGATTGGTTTGTTGGGTTTGGGGGATTAGTTTCTTGTGTTCTCTGTAGAAACTAGTTATTGTTTCTCTGATGCATTATTGGTAAATATCTTTTCACAGTTGGTTGACTGCCTTTCTACTTTAGTAGCAATATCTTTGTCTGTGCAGAAACATTTTATTGTTAGGTAGTCGAGTCTTTCTCCAGTCTGTTGTGACCCTGGGACTGTGTTCAAGAAGTTTTTGCCTATGCCTATGAGTTCTACTGTCTCTCCTACTCTGTCATGTAGCAATTTAAGAGTTTGAGGTCTGATATTGAGGTCTTTGATTCATTTTGATTTAATGTTCATGTATCACGACAGACTGGGATCAATTTTTAGTTTTCTGTATGTGGCTCCCCAATTCTTTCAGCATCAATTATTAAGAGGCTGTGCTAATCCACTGCATATCTCTGGCTCCTTTGTTGAATATAAGTTAACTATAACCTTGTCCACCAGGTTCTCAGCAGCAGGGACCAGTTGTTGATGTGCACCTTTGGTTCTATCGCAGCGGGGCACACACCTGATTCCAGGTATGAGTGGGTAGCTCTTTTTGCACGCCTGCCTGCTCCGAATGGTGATTGGCACTGGATATTTGTCCACATGCCTATGTCTCAGCTGGATAGCACAGCTGTGGTTATCTTGCCTTCCTCATATCCAGCAGTAGGGCCCAGCTGTAGGTGCTCTCGTTTGGTTTTTCTCATTTGGTGGGGCGTGTTCTCCATTCCCAGTAGGAATGAGAGGCTTTGGTTCCACTGGTTCCCCATGAAGGCAACAGGTGCTGTCTGTGTCCATGCTTGCATCTTAATTAGACAGCACCACTCCACAGAAGGTTGGAGTGCACCCCTGATTCTTGGTCTGCGCATGCAGCCTTTGCTGGTGTGCCCACAAATTCCCAAAGGTTATGTGCGGTTGCATATTGGGTCTAATCTAGATAGTTCAATGGGGTCCTAGTGTGCTCACCCTGTTCCTAGAGGCTAGTCCCAGCTGAGAATGTGTACTTTGAGGATTTCTGCCACAGGGTGGAGCAGCACCTTTCTGGTTCTCAGCCCTTGCTCTTCTGCCCTGCAGTTCCCTGCAATGGCTTGGGGTTGCTATCTTGCCCTTTCTGTTTTTCCATAGTAAGACAGAGCATAAGCCTGATTTCCTGTGGAAGCACAGGGCTGTGCGTTCTTCTGTGTCTAGGCTGACTAGCCCCTATGGTGCTGGCTTGTCAATGGCTCCCAGCAGTAGAGCTCTCCACCAGGTTTTGGCATGCCCAGGCAGGAGCACACACACACACACACACACACACACACACACACACACACACACACACACACACACACACACACACACACGCTGTTGGGACACTGGGTCTGGGTCTTAGTGCCCATCAGTCTCCTATCTTAATGGCCTGGGGGAGGGGCAGGACTCTGGGTTTCTTGTCCCCTCAATGTTTGCTGTTCCTTCTTGGCAGGGAGTGAGAAGGGGTGTGGGCTAAGTTTTCTAGCTCACCACCAGCACTACTCTACTGAGAGTGATGGGGGGATTCGGATGGGCTGCTCACTGACTTGGGTCTGGCTATGGGCTGTTGAAGTTCCTTCCAGGTCTGTGTGAACTCTGGCACTCCCCACCCCGTGCCCCATCCCTTCAAGGTGGCTTTTGTGGTTCCAAGGTGAGGGGTAGGAGAGCGGTCCTCGAGTTTCTTATTCTTTGAGTGCATTGGTTATGAGCTTTTTCTGTTTTTCTTTTCCAGTTCATATAGCTCTCTTTTGCTTCATATATTTGTAGTTGTTGAATTCTTTTTTTTTTTTTTGCCAGTCCTGGGCTTGAGCTCAGGGCCTGAGCACTGTCCTTGGACTTTCTCAAGGCTAGCACTCTACCACTTGAGCCTCAGCACCACTTCTGGCTTTTTTCTATGTATGTGGTACCGAGGAATCAAACCCGGGTCTTCATGCATGCTAGGCAAGCACTTTAACCACTAGGCCAAACTCCCGGCCCTAGTTGTTGAATTCTTAGGGTAGTTGGCTCTTGGGACTCCCAAATTATTTTTCTGGGAGAGAGCTAGGATGGGTCCCTAGGGATTTGGTGCCATCCTCCTCACTTGGAAGTTTTTCAATAACAAAAAAAATTAGAGGAAATGTTTTAAATTTCTTTGTGAGACTGATCCCCTTTATCATTGGCATATTCCTTGTACATATCTTGCACATTCATTTTTATGTACTTTTCATGTACCTTTCCTGGACCTAGAATCTTGCCATATATCTTTTTATACAGTCCCTCAAATAATGAAAAGTTTGTCTAAATCATCCCTGCTGAAAAAAACCTGAGGAACATGACAGAATATTTTACCCTTCAATGAAACAAAGTTAATTTTGTTTGTCCTCATAGTAAAAGAAATTTATTCTAATGATTAATTGTACATTCTTTGGTTATTAAATATTTTTCACTTAATTATCCAGAGAGAACACATATTTTCTTTGACTAATGTAGAAAGTCTAAATCCTATTATCTTTGTTTACTTTATATTTGTGTGGGGTATGAAAAGAAGACCTTTTCACATTTTTAATTCAAGCTAATGTTTATATATAGATCAATGCTGCAAGATTGTTGGAAGTTTGTTTCCTTGGAAAAGAGACCTGAAATATTCATGCTAAAGTACCCTTTTAAATGAAGCTTCTTTAGAGTACAGTAAAGAATTATAGTTAAATGATTCAAGAAAATTTTAAGGTCAGTGATAGCAGAATAGAACTGTGATCCCACCTTCCTAGAAGTTAAAAGCAAGATGATGCTGAGTTCAAGACCAGTTATGCCAAAGATCAGAGAATAAGCACAAGTAGCCACCTGGCTACTAATATTCTATTTTAAAGAGAGCATTTACTGTGTCTACTTCAGAAAGCAAAGAAATTTATAGAGTTACATTCTTTTTCTCACTTATACAAACACAGACACACATAGACACAGACAGACAGACAGACAGACAGACAAACACATGTAGACATATACAGAGAGAGAGCAAAAATCAACCAGTTAAAAGAAAAAATATACCATAATCCTTTCAGGAATTAAACATATGCAATGAATGTAGATTACAAGTTCACATTGTAGTTTTTTCACTAAATATATACTAACTTGGAGTATCAAAATCAGATGCTCAGAATTAAAGTTTTATAACTTCTCTAAACAATAAAGATGCTATGTTCATACAATAATAAAAACAGCAACAATGAAAATTCCAACCAGTATTTCTAAAAAAATGAAGTGAAAAAAATTAGTCAATAAAATGACACAACAAATGTCAAAGGACACTATTCATTTTGTCTTAAGTGGCAATTCAGGATCACTGAACAAGAACTTAATGATGTTCCTTGCAATTGTAATAAACACAACTGATTTGACATCTACTGAAATAAAGCCAGATTCCTGGGGCTTGTAAATATGATGTAGCTTTAATTGCACATGCATACCAGCAGGTGTCACTCTTGTTAAAACACTGCCTATGTAATCACTTAAGAAGGGTAATAATTGTCCACTATGGTTGTGGGCTGAATTTCAGCCAGTGGAGGACTGTCTTGACCCTCTTTTCACCTCATCCTCTACTTTACACTAATGACAACAGGATCAGTAAATTAGAAGTGTCAGCTACTCTGCTATCAGTTTCCAAAACCATTCGGTGTAAATGAAATTTATGGTCATGACTATGTAAGCAGCATTGCCAAATCTCTATAATTATTACAGAGCTATAACCAGGCACCGAGAATAAATGTTACTGCAAGCTCAACCAAGCCCTGACATTACTATAATTAGGTTGATGATTCACAACATTTGTTCCTCTTAGAATGTTTCTTGGATAGCCAGAAAGTTAACTATCATTTTGAAATTAGAGATTACTTTTTTCTAATAAAAGTAGAGCTCTGGTCTTTTAAGAACCTATCTCTATTAATCCACCATTTTTCTTCTCCAGAGCACTCATAATTTCCAAATGTAATATTCTGGAAAAATCACTTACATCAGATATTTATAGCATGTAAAAAAAAATTACTACAGGGCTGGGTGCAGTGGCTCATGCCTGTAATCCTAGCTACTCAGGAGGCTGAGATCTGGGGATCTCAGTTCAAAGCCAGCCCAGGCACTACAAAGCCCGTGAGACTCTTATTTCCAATTAACCTCTAGAAAAGCAGAAGTATCACCATGGCTAAATGAGTAGAACAGTAGCCTTGAGCTGAAGAGCTCAAGGACAGCACCCAGGCCAAGAGTTCAAGCCCCATGACCAATAAAAAACAAAACAAAACAGAACAATTCATTTCACAAGTTGGGCACCAGTGGTTCACATCTGTTATCCTAACTACTCAGGCAGTTGAGACAGCAAAGTCCCTAAGGCACTTGTCTCCGATAAACTACTCAAGTGGGAGAATGCTAATCTTGATCAAAAGAATATAGATAGCATCCAAACCCAGAGTTCAAGCTCCAGGAGCAACCTCCCCCAAAATCATTTTATTTCACATATTAAGGTAGAATTTCTCTAAATATATTACAAATGTATGTGTACATATACTTTCAAATGTATATGCATTCTTTCAACCTATATATTTAGCAAGTTTATATACATACAATGCATATATACACGTATGCTTAATGTTTCAGATAAATAAAACAAATTACTTGTAATTTACTCATTTTACTCATGTGTGTGCTTCCACATTGCAGAAATAAAATATCAGATTTGCTCTTCCCTTGGGTATATGAGCTGTCCTATAGCAACTAAGAGTCAAAACTCTCAATTCATTCTTATAACAAATTATTTCTTATGTTTATGCCATTGGTCACACATACTAAAACCACAAATAAATAAAATTGATTGAAAATCCTTGGTTTCAAATACCACTTGCACTGATTTTTAAGTGTGTAGACTTGTAAAGCTCATTTGCTACTGTCTGCAGGATTTCTCATCTGAAAAGGAGATAATATGTATACTTTTGCATGGCTTTCTTGGTTACATAACATAATATAAGAAATAGAATATGTATTCCTACCATACTTGGTCCTTGTAGAATTTCAAAGAATTTTTTGTTCAATCTAAGCAATATAAACTCCCTAAAGCTACTACTGACATGAGAAATGTTTCACTTGTGTGGTCAATCAAATCATATGCTGATAGTAAATTATCCAGTTGGAAGATGCCCTAAAGGTTATGTATTCTGCTTTCTCACCCGACATACCATTGTTTACTACTTTACATGTGTTAATATTTTAAGAAAATAGAATTCATTCTGCTTCAACATTTCCAGTTCACTGCCTCACAAAATAGCTCATTTCATTTTTGACCAGCTATACCTGTCTGAGCAATATTTACTTAAAAATGGTTTTCAATAGCAACTTCCACTTGGCTCCAGACCTGAGCTCACCAGATAGGCAAAATACATTTTATGCCAGAAATACCTATATAAAAATAAATAGATTTGTAGTTCTTTCGATATTTTCCTATATTAATAATATGATCTGCTTATTATTATCTACCTTGTAGTTTTCCTGTGAGGATTAATTTGTTGCTTGTATAAAAATTTAGCGCAGTGGCTTGCAAGCAATAAGTATGTCAAAATTAAACAGTTGTGGCTGTTCTCATCATTTTATGTGCTAGCTCATGAAGACAAAATGAATTTCATCATTCTAACACCTTACAATATTGTCAATAAAACTGGTTCTATAATTTTGGATGTGGAATTAGGATTTTTTCATATTCTAAATATATATTTTATGTCTCATTATTGTTTCAGGTAATTCATTATAATATCAATTCAGGCTGAGATGTCCTAAATTTTTCTCTTATATATTTATGTTATTTTCAAGTATGAGAAAACAGAAATGTCTTGAGGAATAGTGGGTTTCCTGACTGTGATTCCGAACTGATAGATTCATTTGGTATTTTACAGACCTTATCCCTTTCTCATTCTCATTTGGGTTCATCTATATGATTTAGTTGCCTGAAAGACTTTTTCCTTTTCAACTTTATGGCAAAAATGAATTTTATAATAAAAACATTGAAAAGTATAGTATGTGCTCTGTGTGAATACTTATGGGAGTGAAAGAGAAAGACAATGCAGGCAAGGGTAGCTATTTATTCCATTGTTAACATTAAGTGCTTTTGAGATATTTAAGTTCATTCAAATTATTAATCTGTTAGGTATGCCTCATTGTTTTCACTTTCTGAAGTTCAGCATTTTTTTGTCCTTATTTATGACTTGGCTAATACATATCTATCTATCAATCGATAGATTGATTGATCAATATCTATAGATGTCAATCCATAGACGCATATATGTATGTGTATATATATAGAGAGAGAGAGAGAGAGAAAGAGAGAGAGAGAGAGAGAGAGAGAGAGAGAGAGAGAGAGAGAGAGAGAGAGAGAGAGAGCCAGAGAGAGAGAGACAGAGAGAGAGAGAGAGAGAGAGCATACAACCAACTTCACACACATAATCACACTCATACCCAGGAGGTAATGATAGAGTGGATTAGGATCTGAGGCTAGCTCCAGAAAAATATAACAAGACTATTTCTCAAAAAACAAGGCAAATGTGGGAAACTCCAGTAGTGAAAGCACTCATTGTTTTGTTTTCTAAGACCAAATATTCTAAAAGACTTGGCACACAAGAAATAACTAACATGATTTTAAATGTGGTTGAATCAGCTTTTCTCTTAAATAGTATTAGATCGTTCCAAATTGGCAGTTAATTCTGTTACCATCTACAATGTAGATATTTATAAAGACTAATTAAGAACAAACCCAGCTACACTGAATTGTGTAGCTCTATTGATAGTGTGTCTAGTAGCAATGTAGTCTAGAATTTAAATCTTTCTTCTTTAGCTGAGGTACTGAAAGATCCTGTGCCCTAGAGGGTCAAATATAAGTGGCCACTCAGGCATTGCTCAGTTTTAGCCCTATAAACTCCAGAACAAGTAGACAAATGAGACTCCAGCAACTAATCTTATCATTACACCTGTCCCTCCAGTTCATAAAATTTGCCCTTGATAGCTTAGGCCCCTAGCCAGAAACCTGTAAGATATTTATGCCTGATTGTTTAGCATGGTGATGACACTATATATTAGGCATCTAAAGTGAAAAACACCATTGTTATAACATTTAAATTGCTGTTGACAAAGAGCAGGGCTAACCACTTTGTGAATACCCTTATAAGAAACAGAAAATTATACAGGTGAATTAGAGAAGTCAATGTATGGGAAGGACAGTGGACATCACTGTGTTAAACCTATGTTCTGCAGACACTTGAATTTCAGAGGATTACTGAGTAGAAATGTTGAAAGAGAGACGTTGTCTATGGAGAAGCCCAGCCTTGGAATCATGGCTCTAATAAACCAAGCCCCATTACCCTGACAGAAAACAGATTTATGTATGCTCCCTTATTAAAGATAAACTAAGACACATTCAGTGAAGGTAAATAAATAACCCTAGATCAAGAATTTTGTATATACAAATTTATAAATAAATCAAAGATCAGATCCTTTTTGTACCTTCATGAGTTCAGTTTCACATTAGCTCAATGTTCTCTTAATTATCTTGGTCACGGTGATAAAGGTGCCGATTAATGATAGATAATTTCCTTGCCTCATTTTTTGAGGTTTAAAATCAATATATATTAAAATCATATAAAACCATAAAAACAATTATATATTTTTGTAATAAAGAAAAAGAAATATCATTTGAATTTCCAAATAGATTTCAGGATTGTTTGATAACTAAGTCCATGAAATACACCAAATGATTTTTATGAAATCTTTTTTATAATGGTAAGTTTATAGCTCAAGTGGTAAGTATAGCATTGAATTTTAATATCTATTTTAAGTGGTAACAATTTATATTTTAATTTTCTTATCTGCTACAGTCCTTTTTGATACTGTAATGGTTGTTTCATTCATTTAAACCCATGTAAATACTTGGTATTTTTAAAAATAATGCAGTATTTTTATTATGTAGGGTATCAGATAGCCTCATAATTATCTGAAAACCTAAGTAAGGAAATAAGGAAACTAGGAATAACTAGATTTATTAAAGGCTCATTCACATTCACTCAGTTTTAGTCCTCTTATTTATGCCCAAACATCACAGGAAATGAAAATAGAATGAAATTGTATTTCCTTTAATAATATATGCATGGCTAACGTCACAATTAGCAAAATTTAATCAAATTCAATTCTTTTTTTTGATGAATTATTTAGAATACTCTTTGGATTTCATCCAGTGTTTCTACAGACTAAAAATTGTTCTTGATAAAATGAGCATGTAATGAACAATGGAATGGATGATATTTTGTACTGACTCATTATGAGTTGTCAATCATATTAGTAAGATTTTACAAATAGAACATGTAGCCTATCACTGGTGATAGCGTTGTGATCATAGCTACTTGGGAAGTGAAGCTAGGGGGAATTATGATTTTGAGACTAGTCTGAACAATAATATTAGAAGTAGTATTTATGAGACTTGAACTCAACATAAAAAATAAAAGTGTGATCGGTGGAAGATGGCAGCGGTTCAGTGTGAGACATTCTGAGCTCCAGCCAAGATACCAGTTCTGGCAGCATAGGGGACAGTTCTTTACCAGAAATTGGTCCTAAATAAGCTTTAGCGCCACAGAGATCTCAGAGAGGAAAAAGTCAGAATACCGGCACGATAAGACAGCATGGAGCCCCGCCAGCCTAGGAGCAGACAGCGCTTCATGGCAGTGCATACCTGCCAACTGCAGACAGAGCCACACAGGGCCTGCGTGAGCCCAGAGATGACACAAGGCTGTGCACGGACCTGCCAGCTTAAGGGAACCAGAGAATCCAGCAATTTGTGAGTACCTCCTAGAAGAAGTTTCCACTTCTCCTAGCAGAATGGCATTGGGAGGGAGCCTCTCCTCCACAAGCTGAGAGCAGCACCATCTTGACTGCTGGCAATGGCCTAGCCAAAGCAATTGGAGCCTGAGAGGTGGTGCTGACAGCGCCATCTTTCTAACTGGCAAAGTATTTCCAAGAGATCCCTTAGCCAGAAATCCGGCCCCAGGGCTGCTAAAGTCCGTCACCTGCGCAGGCCAAAGACCTGGTAAACAAAGCCACCCGCAGATATTTCTGCTTTATCAATCAAGTAATCTGATCCAAAAACCACAAAGCTAAATCACAAGAGAAAAAGACTTTGTGAAGTATTTGGATCCCGAATTTACAGGAGACACAAGTTTCCTATACTGCCCCCCACAAAAAAAAAAACCTGAAGAATACCCATTTTTTTTCCTCTACCCCTTTTCACTTGCATTTTTAGGTGTTCTTATTTTCTCTTTGCCATTTTACCTACATCTTTTTTCTTTTTTCTATGACATCACTGGTCATAAAAGAAATGCAAATCAAAACAACTCTAAGATTCCACCTCATTCCAGTTAGAATGGCCAGCATCAAGATACCTAATAACAACAGATGCTGGAGGGGTTGTGGCCAGGAGGGATCACTACAACACTGTTGATGGGAGTGCAAACTCGTTCAACCACTATGGAAAGCAGTATGGCAGTTCCTCAAAAGACTAAGCATAGAGCTCCCCTATGACCCAGCAATTCCACTACTTGGCATTTACCCAATTGTCCAGAAACAAGGACATACTAAATCCACAAAGCACAACAATGTTCACTGCAGCACTATTTACCATAGCAAAGATATAGAACCAATCCAGATGTCCCTCAGTTGATGAGTGGATCAACAAGTTGTGATGTTTATACACAATGGAATTCTATGCTGCTGTCAGAAAGAATGACATCTCCCCATTTGTTAAGAAATGGAAAGACTTAGAAAAAATCATATTAAGTGAAATAAGCCAGACTCAAAGGAACATAGGCTCAATATTTGTCATAATCAGTAGAAACCTTGGGCTCTCCTAGCAGAGATTTGCAATAGAGCAAAACTTAGCTACATAAGGCCATATAGTATGAAGCTAAATGAAAGGACCTCTAGGATATAGAAACAAAAACCATATGAGTGATTGTTGTCCTTAATGTACTATGTTATCTCTCATCTCTTTTGCTGTCCCTTGGTTATCTCATATTTTTACAGTATATCACTTTGTTATCTGATATATTGGATATGTTTATATTTAGTTATTTGAAATTGGATAGGGAAGGGGGAAATCAAGATGAGGGATGGGGGGGGGAGGGAAATGGGGACCAAGACATGAGAAAGGGTATCAATGTATGTGAATTAATGTACCTTCTATCTGGTGAATATAATGTAATACTTCTATTAATCACAATAAATATATATATATATATATATATAAATTAAAAGTGTGATTGGGTAAATGCCAAGTAGTGGAATTGCTGGGTCATAGGCACTGCCACACTGCTTTCCATAGTGGTTGAACGAGTTTGCACTCCTACCCAACCATCCAGAAACAAGGGCATACTAAATCCACTAGCACAACAATGTTCATTGCAGCACTATTCACCATAGCAAAGATATGGAACTAACCTAGATGTCCCTCAGTTGATGAGTGGATCAACAAGTTGTGGTATTTGTATATAATGGAATTCTATGCTGCTGTCAGAAAAAATGACATCGCCCCATTTGTTAGGAAATGGAAAGACTTAGAAAAAAATCATATTAAGTGAAGTAAGCCAGACTCAAAGGAACTTAGGCTCAATGGTTTCCCTCATTCGTCATAATTAGTAGAAACCTTGGGCTCTACTAGCAGAGATCTGCAATAGAGCAAAACCTTGATACATAAGGCCATATAGTATGAAGCTAATTGAAAGGACCTCCAGGACATTGAAACAAAAGCCATATAACAAATGATTGTTGTCCCTAATGTACTATGTTGTCTCTCATCTCCTTTGCTGTCCCTTGGTTATCTCATATTGGTATAGTATCTCACTTTGTTATCTGATATATTGAATTTATTTGTATTTGGTTATTTGAAATTTGATAGGGAAGGGGGGAAAACCAAGATGGGTGGGGAGTGTGGGGGGGAGGGTAATGGGTACCAAGACATGTGAAAGGGTATCATTGTATGTAAATTAATGTACCTTCTATCTGGCAAATATCATGTAACCCTTTTACTAATTACAATAAAAATAAAAAAATTAAAAGTGTGATTGTATGCACCTGCCATTCCAGCCATAACAGGAAACATGAGTAAGACAATGAACTTGATTAGCCTAATAAGCATGTGCGTCTGACTATCTGAAAAAAAGAACAATAAAAGGCTGGAGAAGTGTCTCAAAAGGGAAAACACCTGCTTATCAAACATGAAACATGACTTACAAACTCAGTACTCTTCCTCCTTCTTCACAAACAAACTCAAAAGAGATGAGCATGCAATGTATAAACCAATTATCTCAGGTCAAGTTATGCTCCTATCTTTGACTCAACAGCAAAAAAAAATGAGCAATATAATCAACTAATGAGTTAGACATTTAAAAAAAGCTGTTATCAAGCAATATTAGCAATAAGTGGTAACAATAAGATTCTCCAAGTTTAATAAATTGTTTATGGTCAAAAACTGTGTTATGCTGGACTTTTTTCTTGTTCAACATTTTTAAACTTTAGGGAAAAATGAGCAGATCTATGTTGGATGTGCTGATCTAGGCATTTAATCCCAGCTCTCTTCTCAACAAGTATATTGGGCATCAGCTGATTCTAGAAGATCCCAGCTGAGTAAGCCTCACAAGATAGGAGATGCTGTAGGATCACAGTCTCAGCACAATCCTGTGTTACCCTAAGTAGATAAAGAAAACAAATAGGGAAATGTAGAGCATGTGCCCTATAGCTTCATTTCCATATAGCTTTCAGGAGTTAAACAAAGCAACAGTCACCTTTTTTGTTATTGAAACAAAGGATAGGATGGGCTTGTTAGTTCATGCCTGTAATCCTAGCTACTCAGGAGGCTCAGATGTGAGGATCAAGGCTCAAAGCCATCCAGGGTATGAAAGTCTGTGACACCCTTATTTCCAATTAACCACCAGAAAATTGGAAGTGGTGCTATGGCTCAAGGGGTAGGGAAGAAGCCTTGAGCTGAGAGCTCAGAGATAGTTCCCAGGCCTAGAATTCAAGGCCCATGGCCAAACAAAAATAAATAAATAAAACATAGGATGAAATAACTATAATAGAGGTAGTGAATTGGTCAAACTATATTGTACACATTTATGGAGCTACCACAATGAAACTCTCTTTTACTATTAATATGTGCTAAGAAAAATATCTTGAAAAATTCATGTCTGCTATATTAAAGCATACATAAGTAGGGTCTACTCATTAAAATACATAAAATCTTAAAATTATTCCATTGCTAATTATTCAGCAATTAATATTATGTATTCTTTGTATTTTTTCAATAGTAGTTGTGCAAATGAGTTACCATTCACCAAAGCAGTTCATGAATGCAGTACATCTTAATCATTTTTCACTTCTCTCAATCTTGTCATACATTCCTTCCAACACACCTTTTACCTTAATTATCTTAATTTTAAATTGTTTCTTTCTTTTATCAAAGCACTTTATGTATACATTGCATCTTAATCTGTCATCCCTTTAGACTTTCACCTCCCTCTTCAACCCATCCCTTAATCTTAGTTAAATTTAATAATCTAATAACATTTTATTGTTATGTTCATCTTGAAAGCACAAGAAATATTATCTTAGAACATATGTAATAACTTAAAATGTTACGCAGCTCTATTTTTCAAGTACTGATTCATGATGTAATCACAATATTCACTAGAAGTACACAGCTGTTTCTGAAAAATAGAAAATGAGTATTATAAATTGTTGCATGACAGTGATTCATCCTGACAACCCTAGCTATTCAAGATTCTGAAATCTAGAGAACAGAGGTCCAAATCCATTCCATGAAGAAAATTTCACAAGGCTCCATTCCCAATTAACTAACAAAAAGCTCGGCTGAATGCAAGAAAGCTGAATAAGCATGAAGATCCTAAAGGTAAAAACCACATTGTTAGAAGAAAAAAAGATTGAAAAAAAACATACTGCATACTAGAAATTTTGAAAGCAACAAAAAAAATCAATTTTGATTTTTGGATATCAAAAAGGCTAAGAGCGCTATTCTGATACAATTTATAACTGATATAATCAAGAGTAGAGTTTTAATAAAACTAAGTGGGGGAAAGAGGGAAATATAGAAAAAGATATAAGCCAGGAAGAGGTTGTTTCTTCCAGGAAGAAGGAGATTTAAGTGATAAAAATAATGTGAAACTAATATTATGATACAATCAACGGATCTTAGTTAAATTCAGTAGGTTAAGAATAGACATTGAGAAAAGAGTTCAAAGGTCACAATTTTGGCTGTGAAATTAATTTGCTAGAGTTTTGATTTATATATACATATGTCTGTATATCAATATAGATATAGATAGATATATAGATATAGATATACACATAGATATATGGGCCAGAAGTGTGGCCTAGTGGTAGAGTGCTTGCCTAGCATGCATGAAGACCCAGAAGTGGTGCTGAGGCTCAAGTGATAGAGCTCTAGCTTTGAGAAAGTCCAAAGACAGGGCTCAGGCCCTGCGTTCAGTCCTCAGGACTGGAAAAAACAGAATCTAGAAATTATATATACATATACATATATATACATATATGTGTGTGTGTGTTCCATGATTTAAAAAAATTCCCAGGATTCTACAGATCTTTCAAATGCATACATGTATCATTTGTTTTTGCTAATATAATTTGAATCCAAACAAAGTCTTGTATGCATTGGTCATCTTTTTAATATGAAATATAATACTGTATTCATTGTTCTAAGCATTTTATGAAAATAAAAATATTATAAATCTTCTAAAATTTTGAGCAAGGTCCTGTTTCTACAATGGAACCTAATGGATTGCATTTCTTATTTTAGTGTGTGTGTGTGTGTTTTCTTCCTAGTCCAAGAGAAATACACATTTGGGTTATAAAAGGAAATAACAGATTGAGAGCAATTTTGCCAGAAATCAATGCCAAAGTAATTAAAGATAGAAATATTCTATGCCTCCCTAAACACTGAGGCAGTATTTAAAGGCAATAATGACTACCTGGGTCAATGTAGAATGTTAGCAGGTTTACAATAAAATCTTCAAGATCCATACCTGCCTTTAACGATATCATTTGCATTCCGTGAACATATGTACATATATATGTAGATGCAAGTATACATGTATGTATTAACATATACATATATTTAAATATATATGTGTATAGGGGCCGGGAGTTTGGCCTAGTGGTTAAAGTGCTTGCCTAGCATGCATGAAGACCCGGTTCAATTCCTCGGTACCACATATATAGAAAAAAAGCCAGAAGTGGTGCTGAGGCTCAAGTGATAGAGCTCTAGCCTTGAGAAAGTCCAAGGACAGTGCTCAGGCCCTGAGCTCAAGCCCAGGACTGGCAAAAAAAAAAAAAATATATATATATATATATATATATATATGTGTGTGTGTGTGTGTGTGTGTGTGTGTGTGTGTATGTATTTAAGTCTAGGAATACTTGTACTTGCATCAGATTTATATTGATATTCCAAAAAGATACCTGCGTTTTTAAAATTATTTTATTTTATTGCCAGTCCTGGGCTTAAGCTCAGGGCCAGAGCACTTTCCTTGGACTTTCTCAAGGCTAGAGCTCTACCACTTGAGCCTCAGCACCATTTTCGGCTTTTTTTTTCTACGTATGTGGTACCGAGGAATTGAACCTGGGTCATTGTGCATGCTAAGCAAGCACACTACCACTAGGCCAAACTCCCAGTCCGATACCTGCATTTTTGAACAAAGATATTTATGAAAGTGAAAAATGAATGCTGTAAAAATGCAGTTTTTAATCCTACCTAATTAGGCTGAGATGTGAAGATTATGGTTCAAAGTCAAACTAGTCAAGAAAGTCTGTTAAATATGTATCTCCAATTAACCATCAAAAAGCTAACAGCTGAGATATGGCTCAAGTGGTAAAGCCCTAGCCCTGAACATAAAAAAGCTCAAGCCCCAAGTTCATTTCCTACCACTGGCATAGATACACACACACACACACACACACACACACACACACACACACACACACACACACACAGCATGGCAGGAAGGAAGGAAGGAAGGAAGGAAGGAAGGAAGGAAGGAAGGAAGGAAGGAAGGAAGGAAGGAAGCAAGCAAGGAAGGAAGGAAGGAAGGAATTTAAGGTCAATTTTTACTCATATTTTTAACAGAGTTGGAAGTAAAATGTGATGCTGCTATGGACTACTGGAATTAATGTTTGTTTCTGTACTTGACTAAGTTATTTTCTTTAAATGAATCTCTTCAACAATTATTTCCTAAATCAAGAAATGTTTTGATTATGGGAACAATATTTAACTGTTGTTCTCTCCATCAGGTTTAAAAAATGAATAATATGCACACTTTCAAATTTTATATGAAATAATAATGTGTATACCTATTAGATATATAAATGACTATTGTTAACCACAAAATAACACTAACCATAAAATGCTGCCACATAACCAGACGGGATTAAGTACCATGCTGGAACAAAAATTGTCCAGAGCTACACTTTCAGATCTGAGCACCTGCTATTAAATAACCATCTGTGATTGACTTTAATTTAATTATGGATTCATTTCTTTTGTGTAAACTGGAAGGATCTCCCAGGTTGACAATCAACTCCTGGCATTTTGTAAAGGAAACTTGCATATTTTCTCATAGCACCTGCTAACTCTGTCTCACTGCAAATTTTGTAAAAGCTTTGGGGATTTTATAGTGGTATTGATAAGCAAATAAATTATTAAACTTGGAATCAAAGCCACATTAATTAATCATCTGCCTTATAAAGCTCATGTCTTCAACAACTTTACACTAAGTTTGTGTTTACCTGTAAAAAGTCATATGATAAATCCTGATTATTGATGGAATAATTCAGGTACTCAAGCATCTGGGATTACCTTAATATTTTACTAAAAGTTGTCTTATCAGTTTTTCATAACTGCTCATCTAATTACTTTCTATCCTCATAAAATATAACTGTTATGGAAGTAGAACAGATTTCCTCTGACTTATATTGTTTTCTAGAACAGACTAGTGATGAGAGAAGAGAGCACCTTCGAAAAATGCAGATAGAGGAAGTCCAAACCAACCAAAACACTCATAAAAACAGAACCAGAGAACAAAATAACATGTATGCAAACATATCTCCTGAGCTTCATTAAGACAATAGAAAGTTTATGAAGATGTTCAGATCTCTGCTGTACATTCTTCCCAAGTGTATGGTAGCCAAAGTCCAGTTAGATTGCAAACAATGGAAAGATCTTATCATCTTAAAGCAATGTGCCCAGAGAACAAATATTAGGTTGTTCAAACTGGTAGTTAATCTCTGTGAAATACGTACTTTGAAGACTCAGGAGAGCAAGAGATTAGTGTACTTTAGGTCCCCACACGCAATAAAGAAATGAAAAGGATAATATGGGGGCAATAACTTGTAACTGTGAGATAAATTAGAGGAAATGCACAACTTCCTATTTAAAAAAAAGGAATCTACTGAAACAGGAAAGAAATAGTTTCACTTGGCAGATCTGTATCAACAGGATTTGCCTACTAATGGAGACAGAGAAAGGAAGGGTGGGGGAGGAGAGAGAGAGAGAGAGAGAGAGAGAGAGAGAGAGAGAGAGAGAGAGAGAGAGAGAGAGAGAGAGAGGGAGGGAGGGAGGGAGGGAGGGAGGGAGGGAGGGAGGGAGGGAGGGAGGGAGGGAGGGAGAGACAGACACAGAGACAGAGAGACACACAGAGACAGAGAGACAGAGAGACAGAGACAGAGAGAGAGAGGAGAGAAGCAATGCAGACATATTTACACACAGCAAGCAAACTTTCTTAATCTACACCAGAAAAAAAGAGAAGAAATAATTTTTAAGCTTGATTGATGAAGTCAGCATTACTCTGATATTATGTGAAAAGCATCAATGTATCAGAGCCACAAGACAAGGCTAACAGCTAATTGTACAGATGAAGCTGGACAGTCTGATGGGCAAATAGAGTTAATAATAATAATTGCAATCATTAAAAAATGTCAAGCTCTTTCATGCAATTCTAGATGCTCACGACACTTAGTTCTTTCTGTTCTGTGTTATAAGCTTGAGATTCTAGCATCCTGAATATTAAGGAATACTGACAGAAAAGGCCTTCATAGTGTTATGTACAATTAACTAGCCAAAAGACAGAAGTGGATATGTGACTCATGTCTGTAAAATTTTAATTTTAAATTCTTTTACCATAACTAGATTTATAGGATTCCTTTGTCTTTTTTCTTTTCTTCTATGGCTCTTCATATAAAAATATACAGCCTGCAATACACTTTCCATTTTTCTTGCCCACTTTAAAAAGTCAGTGGAGACTCATAAATCCCTCATTTATCTGTGCCTTTCTATCAGTTGCAAGATCATTCTTTTTCTAATGATGCATGTCCTGAAACACAGATGGTACTTGTCCTTAGCTTGCAGATGACATATTTTATTGATGTGTAAAGTTAGTCTATACGTTTATAGATGATATAAAAATCCCTCAATATATAGAATGTTTATGCTAGAGAAAATGTTAAATCATCTGTTCAATTGACTCATAAATGAAGGCAGTTACAACACATGTGACCATATCTTTCTCAAAGGAAGTGAGCTACTAAATAACAATACTGTGTTCAGCTATCCTTCTACACAATAATCAAGTACAAAATAACAGGACCTCAATGGCTTTCTTCGCCAGTCATTCATTGAATACTCATATGTGTGCAAGTTGTAAGTACTTTGATCTACCTAACTGAGATTCTTGGGCCCTGTCAGAGCTAGGCAACTCTCTGTGCCTGTTTTACAGAACCTAGACTCAGAGAATCGTCGTTTCTTGAGATATGCTGAGAGCATGTCAGGAGGGAAAATACAAAATACTGGTAAAAATTAGTAATATATTTTAAGGCCTTGATGTAAGCAGATATGTTTTAAATCTACTCACTCCATAACTTTTTAAATTTTTTAATACATGCATCAATTAAATTATGGGGGTTAGAAAGCAAGCTGCTATATAGTAATTGTTGGAATAATGACTTACAGTGGTTGAAAGCTTTACTATTGGAAACATTTACACTTAAAAGCATAATGAAGTGAAAATACTACATTGACAACCTGAAACAACTCTGCTATTTGCTATCCTTTGTAAATATAACTTTATCATATAACTATCAAATAACAAAACAGTAACAGTATGTCCTTTTCATGTACCTTTATTGTTAATTTTATTATGAGTTTCTCATTTATTTTCCAGAAATATGTTGTATTAAAAGATCATATCTTTATTGTTATTATGAAGGTGATGTACAGAGTGGCTATAATTATAAAAGTCAAATAAAGAGTACGTTTTGTTTTGAGCAATATCACCCCTTTCCCTACTCCCTGTTTTTTCTTCCTGTCCTTACCCTCAAGTTTTATTACTCATTTGCCATACTGGGTCTAGTAAGTACCACTGCTGAATGTTTATTTTTAATTTTATAATAGAAGTTTCATACTATTTTATATTTTTGTAGAAAATGCAAATTTTTGCAAAATACATATTTTGTTTCTGAAAAATTATATTTTAATTTTCTATTTGGGTCTACTAAAGATTGATCCCCTGGGCCTATAATCAACTACTATTACTTGTGTTGTAGACTTCTCATAATGAAGTCAAGAGCCAACTCAGATATTAATGTAGCTGAGTGCAGGTGGGTCACACCTGTAATCTTAGCTACTCAGCAAGTTAAGATGTAAGGATCACGGTTTGAAACCATCCTGGACAAGAAAATCTGTGAGACTCTTAACTCCAATTAAATCACAGAGAAAGCTAGAAGTGGCCATGTAGCTCAAATGCTAACCTTGAGAAAAAGGAGCCCAGGACAGCACCCAGGCCCAGATTTCGTGCCTCAGGACCAACCCTTCTCCCCCAAAAAGCAACAACAACCACAACAAAAAAATCTAAGGTAAGGATCTGAAATATATATTATGATGTGATAGTAGTGGGCCTCAGATGACACACCTCATTCCTTGTGTTGAACCTAACTCCATTCCTTGTGTTGGCATCCATAAGAAAGTATGTTTGCACCACTGCAATTCCATTTAAAGGAAGGATTGCCTTTCTATTGTTGAGATGTTCAAGTTATACATTTGGAAACCCAAGTTGTTAGGAAAGACATGATCTGAAAAGTGAGGTGCATTGAAAGGTCTTCATGACCAGCTGGAAAGGCAGACAGAGATAATGATATTGGAACAGCAGAGAAAGCAGAACTGCCAAACAACTTACAATAATGAACCTCAAAAATGTGCCTTGGCTTCAAGGTGTTTTGTAATTAAAGAATTAAATGAGGAAGGGAGAAAATAGAAGAATATTCTGGTTTAGAATTGCATGTTTTCATTATTCAGATGAAAAGATGGCTATTGTACAGCTGCCAGTTCATTTTTTATGGGAGAGTAAATATTAGGTGAAGGCAGAAAAAATTTGGAAATGGTAATGGAAAGATTTCCATATCAGCAATATTCTTAGATGATGCTAAGATTGATGCTAGGGGTGACTTTCCATCTTAAACTTGAAGTTGCCAATTACCAGTATAATTGCAGGTAACCTGAATTGCTAGTACTGTGTGTATGCCTGTGTGTGTGTGTGTGCGCGCACACACACACACGTGAGCATCAGTTGTGGGGTTTGAACTCAGGGATTCCACTCTCCACTTGTATTTTCCTCTCAAGGCTGGCCTCTATCACTTGAACCACAATGCCACTTTCCTTGTTGTAGAGGTTAAGTGGACTCTTGCTCAAGTTGGCTTTTAATTGTGATCCTCATATCTCTGCTTCCTAAGCAAATTGGATTAAGGCATAGGCTAAAAGCATGTGGCTGTATTTCCATTTTGGAAATAAAAAGATAGTTGTTTTCCTTTTAATTTCTGAGAGATTTATTTGCTGGTATTAGCTGAACACACATCATCTGTAAGCTGATAGATAGACACCAAGTAGCAGCAGAGGTGGGATTCATTGAGTACAATGAAGTACAATTTTAAACCTATCCTTTTAGGCTAATGGACATTCCTCTAAGCAACAGGACAGAAAGCCAAAACTATTCTATGACATCTTTGTCATCTGATTTCATCATGAGAATATCTCTCACGAACTTTCTTATGTTTTAGATCAGTGTTAGTGACAGATGGTTGCTTTATTGATGGAGAAGGAAGAACCATGATTCTTCATTCTATCTCTCCCTGAAACCATGTCTTCAACCCCTAATATACTTTCTTCATAACTTTAACTCCACCCAAACATGCCTACCATAGTTTCTGCTCCCAAAGTGTAACAATGAGTTCTCTTGATTGTTCCTAATTACTCCATCTCTCCTTAATGGCAATAGCAGTTGCCTCTAGGCTCTTAAGAAGCTTGCATAGGAGAAGTGGTCCCTTTCCATGTGGGCAACTCAAAACAGTAATAACAACAACAACAAAACACCTTTCATCTATGAAATTCCTGCCATTCTGAATAGTTACATTGTATTTTGTGATTTCATTTACTCCAAAATACTTGTCAATAAAATGGATTGAGATTGTTTCTACAGGACTCAAGCATCCAGTGTTATGTTGTAGGTTTTCTTATGAATCAGGTGTAGTAGTTTTACTCTACATTAAGGGAGGGAGTGAACTCCAGGCTGATGCTGACCTGTGGATAGCCCAGATTTCTGGATCCCTGTCTTCACATGCAGCTGTAGCCTGGACGAACTGTGTTTCCCAATTTTGCGTTTCTAGTATGGTCTCTGATTTTAGAAGCACTTCCTTATTCTGTTGACAGATAACCAAAATTAATAATACTGCTTCCTGGAGTTGATGCAACCTCCCTGCTTCCAATTCCTTTAAACTGTTACTTTAAAAGGTAACATGGTACTCACTAGAGGCTATGTTAATAAACTATACAACTTGTGAGTGGGGACTAAAGGGAAAAACTGGGAGAGAACAAAGAAAGGGGCAACATTGTTCAATTATAAGTATTTTCAAAGGTAATACTAATTGCCACTATAACTAAAATTTACCAATATTTGTAAAATTGCCAGCTGACTTCTCTCTATTGAATGAATGTAGGTTTTGTATTAATAACTTTGCATAAAATGCATATTTCAGTTATAAAAATGTTTTCATTTCTTCAAATAGACACGTGTATAGACATATGGACATACATGTGTGTATGTTCTCATTTCTTGGATGATTTTATTGTAGCTCTTTTCGTAACCTTTATAATAACAACAAAAATGGGCCACAAGTGTTGTGTACTGGTAGAGTGCTTGCCTAGCCTACACAAGGCCCTGGATTCCATTCCTTGATACCACATATATACAGAAAAAGTAGTACTGTGCCTCAAGGGTAGAGTGCCTGCCTTGAAAAAGCTCAAGGACCATGACCAGGCCCTGAGTTCAAGCCCAGGACTGGCAAAAAAAATAGCCACAAAAATATTTTTAAAAACTGGAAAAATGTTATATTTTAATTTACATTCTAAAACATTTTTTATTTTAACTATATCTACTGTGATTTATAATTCAGAAGAGAACTATATTTCAGAGTTTGCTGACTTTATGAAAGTCATTGTTGTTACTTAGCCTATTATATATTCTTTGCTTTCCTTAAGGAAAGTTTCTAGCTATTTATAGCCCTCTAAGAGTTTCATAAAGCTTGGATTGATTAAACAAATACAAGTAAACCCTTACTTGAAAGGCAATTTCAAGTAGTTATGTTGTCATGAATTTAAAATTATATTTTTTTAAAAATAACTTTTCTCAAGGGTATCCAGTAACCTCTAATATGTAACCTGCAAGGTTTAAGGAGGGAGAAAAATCTAATTTACTTGGCAAGGATTTTCCCTTGTTGTGTGAGATCTTAGAATTAAAATGTTAATGCATATTATTAGAGTTGCAGTTGTATTTTAATCCAGCAAACATTTCTTATAATCACAGTGGTGTTACCAGCAGTACTATGTGATCTGGAAACTGAATGGTCTTGTTGATAGGAATTAATACATTTTCTTAATGCTAATTATTACCCTATTCTAGCAGATTACAAATGCTACAGTGCATATATTACTCATCAGAAAACATTCAGACACAAGGTTATCATATATAGAAAATAAAAATGAGATATGCAAAATTTATTCAATGTTAAATCATAAGATTTGTATATACACTCACCACATACACACGTGTATGTCTATACATCTATACACATGTATATATGGTGAGAGGAAAAAAAATTTTATAATTGAAATATGCATTTTATGCAAACTTAATAATCCAAACCATACATTCATTAGTTAAAAGTCAGCTGGCAATTTTACAAATATTGGTAAACTTTAATTACTGTGGCAATTAGTAGTATCTTTAATAATACTTATAATGAGCTGAAATCATATGTTTTTCTTGTCATCCCAGAGTTTCAATGCACCTGACATATGTTGTTTTTAGTGATGACAAAGTTTCTCTTCTCTGCAGCGGTAAATACTTATTAATTTGCAAGGTTTATACTCTGTACAAGAGTAGATTGTGCAATTTTGGAAAATTGCCTTTGAATATTTCTCATTTTACTTAAAAATAGCCTCTGTTATGAGCCAGGCATGGTGGCTCACTCCTGTAATCTTATCTTCTCAGGAGGCTGAGATCTGAGGATCAATGTTCAAAGCCAGCCCAGGCACAAAAGACCATCAGGCTCTTATCTCCAATTTACTTCTAATAAATGGGAAGTGAGGGTTGGCTCAAGGGTAGGGTCGTAGCCTTGAGCTGAAGAGCTCAGGGACAGTGCCCAGGCCCAGAGTGCAAGCCCCATGATCCCCTCCCCCCACAGACACACACACAAAAATAATTTTAAAAAATACAATAAAAAGTAACCTCTGCTATGAAAAAAGGCTAGTCAAAGAAAGTCATGTGGAAAGCAATAAGGAAATGAACAGAACTGTATTGAAGGGACCAGAAAATTTAGTAAGATTTTGCCTCCTTAGTTTGTGATTTCACAAATAACATTTAAGCTATTTCATATTGTGTCTTCCCCTATCTCAAGCCCATAACAGGGATTAACTATTATTATCTGTATCCAAAAGCACATGCGGCAGTGATAAAGTAAAGATTAAATAGTATTTCTCTAAAATATCTTGTAATATATGAACTGGTATAGACGTTTAAAGCATTTTATTGATTTTTTTCAAGAGTCTTCTGTTAACAAAAGGACATTAATTAGTAAACTACAGGGTGCTGCACTTGGTTAAAAGGAATCTCAGGAACTGTAGCAAAATTATAGTAGGTTTCTGAAAGCCTGCAACAAAAATGTAACAAAAACTGGGTTCTGGTGGTTCATGCTTAAAATCCTGGCTACCTAGAAAGTACTGGTCTGAAAGGTATTAGTTGAAAGGGAGCTCAGGCAGAAGAGTCAGAGAGACTCCCCAAAAATCTGCCAACTAATTAGTAAAACTGCAGAAGTGACATTGCAGCTCTAATGGCAGAGTGCCAACCTTGAGTGAAAAAATAGCCAAGCAAGAACCAGAAGGCCTGAATTTAAGTTCCAGACAAGTACCAGAAAGGAAAAAGTGGAGGGAAGCCTACACAATCTCGTTCCATTATTATCATCATCATCATCATCATCATCATCATCATCATCATCATCATCACTATTTTGCTGGTCCTGGGGCTTAACTCAGGGCCTGGGCACTGTCCCTGAGCTTCTTTTTCTCTACCACTAGAGCCACAGCACCACTTCAGGCTTTTACTGTTTGATGTAATGAGGAATCAACCCCAGGGTTTCATACATGCATCCCCTACACCCTCCTTTAAATTTTTATTCATGGGAAATGGAGAGAAAATTCTATTTTCCCCACAACCAGTCCCTGGGTGCTAATACACAATAATAAATGGGTAGTGATTTATTTGGTAGGTTAGGCACCTGTTTAATTTTCTATATTAATGATACTTGTACCTGGGGACTTACTTTGCTCAAGGTTTATTTCCTATAATGCTTTGAATTTACTCAATGTAGAATTTCCCTTGACTGTCATAGTGAAAGAAGTGAAGATTAGAAAGACCGGTAACACATGATCACATTTAAATGGATTGAGATCCTATCTTATGCCAGAAACCTCTGCACTTCTACAGTCACCAAGTATTCTTAGAACAGAATTTTCTCCAGAAAATGTTATGCAACTAGAGCCTTTCCAGTAATATGCCTTATGAGAATAAATTATTCTATTACAGTATTCCTTTTCATTAAAGCTCACTAAAGAAGTCAAAATATCTACTATCCAGTTATGTCTTCTTTACTAGAAGGATAAGATGATTCTCAACTACCAAAGAAAACTTATGCTTCTTTTTTGTTATTATGGGTTAGAAATTTCTGGAAACCCATAAGTAGCTAAAGCTGGTTTTCCTGTTGCTTGCAGTAAATTATTTTGTGGTCTTTCTTATAATAAGGTGCTTCTAGATCAGTCTCAAGCAGACATAGGGAACTCATTTGTCCTGAAAGCAAAATCAATGCCCAGAAAAATGGAAATATGCATTTAAGTAGTTCTTTTTTTGCCAGTCTTGGGGATTAAACTCAAGGCCTGGGCACTATCCTTGGGCTTTCTCAAGGCTACAGCTCTACCACTTGAGCCATGTTAACATTTCTGGATATTTCCATGTTCTTGGTACCAAGGAATTGAACCAAGGGCTTCCTGCTTGCTAGTCAGGCATTCTACCATTAGGGCACTCTCTTGGCCCAGTTATTTATTTATTATTGTAATGCACAAAGGGGTTACAGTTATATTCGCCAGACAGTAGGTGCATTTCTTCTCACACATTGATACCCCTCTCAAGTTTTTGTTCCATTTCCCTCCCCCAACCCCCTTGTTTACCCCCTTTCCTTTTCTATTTCAAATAAACAAATAAACATATATACAATATACTAGGTAACAAAGCGAGATACTGTAACAATATAAGATTAACCAAAAGGCAACAAAAGAGAAGAGGAATAGCATAGTACATTAAGAGTAATAATCACTCAAGATAAAACTCTTGTTTCCATGTCCTGGACATCCATTAATTTGGCCTCATGCCATATGGCCTTATGTATCTAGGGTTTGAGCTATTGTAATCCTCTGCAAGGAGAGTCCTAGGTGTGTACTAATTATTACAAATGAAGGAAACCATTTAGCCTATGTTCCTTTGGGTCTGGTTTACTTCATTTGATATGATTTTTCCAAGTCTTTCCATTTCCTTTCAAATGGGGCAATATCATTCTTTCTGATGGCAGCATATTATTACATTGTGTATAAATACCACATCTTCTTGATCCCGTCACGTACTAAGGAGCATCTGGGTTGGTTCCACATCTTCATTATGATAAATAGTGCTGCAATGAACATCATTGTTCTAGTGGATTTAGCATACTAAATCCTTCTTTCTGGACCAATGGGTAAATACCCAGTAGTGGAATTACTGGGTCTTGGTGAGATCTATGTTTAGTCTTTTGAATAACTGCCATACTGCTTTCCATAATGTTTGAATGAGTTTACACTCCCACCAACAATGTAGTAGTGATCCCTCCTGGCAACATCCCCACCAGCATCTGTTGTTATTAGATTTCTTGATCATGGCCATTCTAACTGGAGAGAGGTAGAATGTCAAAGTTGTTTTGACGTGCATTTCTTTTATGGCCAGAGATGTGAAGCATTTCTTCACATGTCTATAGGCCATTTTTATTTCTTCTTAAAGGAAAGCTATGCAATGCATGACTGATTACTACTACACACTTTGTTCAATTTTGAATTAATTTACTGATTTTTTTTCCAATGGCTGTTTGAAGTTTACTTGAATGTGAACATATAAGGAAAACAAATGCACTCAATAACACCCTAAATCATCTTCAAAGTGTTTAATGAGGGATTTTCATGCTTTATTTATGTATTTATTATCTTAATGTATGCTTTTATTATTCTTAAACAGTTTTACAAAAGAGTTAGCATTCAATTGTGAAGATTTCCCCTTGCTTTCATTATATGTTAACTTTATAGCTGTCAGGCACTGGTGGCTCATGCTGGTAATCCTACCTACTCAGGAGGATGAGATATGAGGATTGAAGTTTAAAGCTAGCCTGGGCAAGAAAGTCCACAAGACTCTTACCTTCAATTAACCACCAGAAAAAAAAAATAGCAAAGAATAAAGAAAAGGAGAGTTGATTCCCAAAGTTGTAGAACATTAACCTTGAACAAAAAAAGCTCAGGTGAGCCCCTTTTTCTGAGTTCATGTCCCATGATCTACCAAAAAAATTCTACAGATTGATTTCTCCATATTTTGTTCTACCAAAAAAAATAGTAATCCGATAGCCTTAAACTCACATAATGGATGAATTTACAATGACACTTTAAAAATAGTCAAATATGGGCTGGGAGTTTGGCCTAGTGGTAGAGTGCTTGCCTAGCATACATGAAGACCCAGGTTCGATTCCTCGATAACACATACATAGCAAAAAGCCGGAAGTGGTGCTGAGGCTCAAGTGGTAGAGCTCTAACCTTGAGAAAGTCCAAGGACAGTGCTCAGACCCTGAGCCCAAGCCCAGGACTGGCAAAAAAATAAATAAATAAAAATAGCCAAATATTTGGAGAAAAATATATTCTTTGTAACTTTTGAGAAGGCCAGTTGTAAGATGACTTTATTTCAATTTCTTGGTCACTACCTCATTATAATTTATAATTTATGAAACTCAAAAATAGTGATTTATGTTTTAATTAAATCATTCTGTATAATTTACACAACAAATATTTATAGACCATACCTGAAAAATGATCAAATATCATTTGTTCTAATTTTTCTGATTCAAGAAGAAGTTATGTAAAGATGCCCTTTCCTTACTCTTTCCTTTGATCTTGAGTATGTGTATCCACTATCATTATTTTAAATGCAATCCCCACTGTGGTGGTATCAAGAAGTGTTATCATTCAGAAACTAATAATGATGTGAGTGATTGAATAAGATTAGCTCACTTGTATATTCAAAAGGGAAAATGGATGGCCCTTCTATCACATGGTTACATCAGTGGAGGGCATCTCAACAAGATCACAGAATCACAAGACACTAAAACTCCTGTGTCTAGATCTTGGTATCCTCAATCAGAACATCTTCTTTTGTTTATAAATTTCTCAGTCTAAGGTACAATTACTCAGAGTAAGATTCCATGCTGTTTCCATTTAAAGAATGTTTATTTAACTTATTCTGGTTCATCCTCAGTGTATATTTTTCCTAGAGTTTAAGACTAAGTTGTTTACAACAAGAAAATGGCACATATTGTCTTATTCTTTTGTGTCTTTGTCTCATCCAAGACTGGCACTCAGCCAATGATGATAAATCATACTGAAAATTATAGGGGCAAAGGAAGGATATGAATATGAAGTCGTTTTAATCATATCATCCTTATTAATAGTTTTAGAAAAATTTTGAGATTTTGACTGCAAGTTATACTGTGCAAATAAGATTATGTATTTGAACATGTGGAGAATATATGTTGTCATTCTACAAGGATGAGGTGATTTATCAGACAAATAGATGAATGGGTAGATAGATAACACATACATTTTTATTTTATTTGCTGTATAAGAAAAACAAATTGTTCACATTTCTTATTTTAATATAGGCATGATATCTACCATAAGCAGATAAATATTTCGATTAAATATCGTAAATGCCTGAGAAATGGTTTCAAGTTCAGTACTGCTTTTAACCTCTTGAAAAAAATTTTATAACCATTTTTTTCTTTTCTTTTCTTTTTTTTTTAAACCAGAGCTGAGGACCGAACTCAAGAGCTTGCACTTGCCAGGCAAGGGCTCTTCCATTGAGCTAAATCCCCAACCCCAAATTCTTTTTTTTCCTTTTTTGTTGAAGAATTTATCAACATTGATTTTTACATCATATTTCAAGTGATGTATTTAACAAACTAGTATTCAAGAAGGGAATCTCTATATACAAACATTGGTACTTAGGTTTTAGAACATAATTAAAATTAGGCTGAGGGTTTGTATGTCATAGATACATAATCTATGTAATGAAACATTATGTCTATAGAGTTATATGTCTATGTAGTTGTTTTTATATTTCCAATAACATGTCCATAGAATTGGGTGCACAAATATTGATTCCTTACTCTTGTACAGTTTGGATCTAATAGCCACATATTAAGGATACCATGTACCTTTTTTCATGTATTTTTTATTGTAATTAATAGAAGGGTTACATGATATTTGCCAGATAGATGGTGCATTAATTCCCATACACTGATACCCTTTCACATGTCTTGGTCCCCATTACCCTCCCCCTACCCCCACCCCTCATCTTGTTTTCCCCCCTTCCCTATCAAATTTCAAATAACCAAATATAAATATATCTGATATATCAGGTAACAAAGTGAGATACTGTAACAATATGAGATAACCAAGGAACAGCAAAAGAGATGAGAGATAACATAGTACCTTAAGGACAACAATCATTCATTATATGGCTTTTGTTTTTACATCCTAGAGGTCCTTTCATTTAGCGTCATATTATATGGCCTTATGTATCTAGGTTTTGATCTATTGCAAATCTCTGCTAGGAGAGCCCAAGGTTTCTACTGATTATGACAAATGAGGGAAACCATTGAGCCTAAGTTCCTTTGAGTCTGGCTTACTTCACTTAATATGATTTTTTCTAAGTCTTTCCATTTCCTAACAAATGTCATTCTTTCTGACGGCAGCATAGAATTCTATTGTGTACAAATACCACATCTTGTTGATCCACTCATCAACTGAGGGACATCTAGGTTGCACCTTTTGTTCCTTTGGTCTTGACTTGTCTCATACAACATAATTCGCTCTAGATTCATCCACTTTCCTGCAAATGGCATTATTTTATTTTGTCTGTTGGCTATGTAGAATTCCATTGTATGTATGTATGTATGTATGTATATATATATATAATTTTTGTATCCATTCATCTGCAGTAGGGAATCTGGATTGTTTCCATCACCTGGCTATTGTGAATAGTGCAGAGATGAACATAGCTGAGCAGGTGTCCTTATCATATCTTGGGTTATGATGTTCAGGATAGATGCCAAGGAGTGGTATGGCGGAATTGTAGGGAAGGTCAGTTTTCAGTTCTTTAAGAAACCTCCACCCTGGTTTCCAGAGAGGCTGAATTTGCTTACAATCTCACCAGCAGTGCTGTAGGGTTCCTTTTTCTCTACAACCTGGCCAGCATCTGTCATTGTCTGAGTTCAAAATCTTGGCCACTCTTATTGGGTTAAGGTGGTATCTTAGAGTTGTTTTTATTTGCTTTTCCTTTATGATTGTGGATGATGAGCATTTTCTCATATGCTTTTCTGACATTTTAACCTCTTCTTCTGATAAGCCTCTCTTTTGTTCCCTTGCCCATTTAATGATTGGTTTGTTGGGTTTGGGTGGATTAGTTTCTTGAGTTCCCTGTAGATACTGGATATTAAGCATTTGTCTGATATGTTATTGGTAAATATCTTTTCCCAGTTGTTGGCTGTCATTCTACTTTAGTAGCTATGCTTTTATCTGTGCAGAAACTTTTTCTTTTTAGGTAGTCCCATTTATTGAGTCTCTCCAATCTGTTGTGACCCAGGGATTATGTTCAGGAATTTTTTTGCCTGTGCCTAAGAGTTCCAGTGTCTCTCTAATTCTATTGTGTAGCAGTTTCAAGGTTTCCAGTCTGACATTGAGGTCTTTGATCCATTTTGACTTAATGTTTATGCATGGCAAAAGGCTAGGGTCAATTTTTAGTTTTCTGCATGTGGCACCCCAGTTTTTCCAACACCATAAAATATACACTAATAGTTATCAGAATATGTGTCTAGAAAGAGAAGATGTCTATATATTTATGTAAACAGTCTAAGGAACCTCAGTGAAAACTGTTGCTCAAAAGGGGATTGAGGGAATGAGAAAAGAGAAAGGAATGAAGAGAGATATTTTCAGTAAAATATAATATATGGATATCTAAACTGCCTTAGTGAAACCCTGTGGTGTAATTAATATGCATGAGGGAGAGGGAGAAAAAGACACACATGCACTCACAGAGAGAGAGAGAGAGAGAGAGAGAGAGAGAGAGAGAGAGAGAGAGAGAGAGAGAGAAGAGAATTCCAAATAACATGCAACAATGATTCTAAATGAAGTGGTCACATTTATTTTTTTTTGAATTGAAACCCCTTTGTACCACTATTCAAAGATAATTTAGAAAAATATAAAACAAAAAAAAGAAAAAGATCAGCTTTCACACAAACAAAAATTCCCTAATATTCTCCAGCTTTTTTTCCTTTCCAGAATGCTATTTTCTAGGGGCCTTGCGTTTTAAACAATCTAAGTTAGTTTCAACTGGAAAAAAAAATCCAAAGAAATGAATGTCCTATATGATTGTTCACGTATACACCAGTGTATTAGCTAGGAAAAAGAAATCTCACATTTTATTGAAGAATACAGATTTTTTATCTTCTTTACACTTTGATGGATATAAATTATTCTTTTAGTCGAAGATCACGAGAGACATTCCAGCTCCCAAAGCTTTGACATCTGTGCTCTTTGAAAACCTTTGCCCAATGTTTTTATTAACTCAATTTAATAGAACCTTTTTTATGGTGACCTTAAGAATTTAATAACTCCTCCATGCAAGGACAATACCACCTGCAGGCTCCACTGGGATTAAACTGTGATGGTTCAATATGTCTGTTGGAACACATTAAAGGAAGAAGGGTGAAGGGAGGGAGCTGGGGCTACACAAATCAGTCTCTTCCCTCTCGTGGACAAGTACTGCAGTTGCTTAGGACAATCAATCCAAGACATTTGCAAACAATTTTCAGTGGTTGCTAAGGTACTGTGTAGCTTGAGCCAAGCTTCTTAATAATATTAATCTAACTTTGATCGTGTCAGAGGCTAGCAATCTTCAATTCCAAAGTGTCTCTCCTCCTGACAGACATTCTGCATATTTTATAGATCTGATCAATACATTATTAGTCAACAACCTGACACTGGCTCATGAATTAATCCATTTCTGTCAACCCAGCAGTTTCTAGTCTTCTGGAACCTCATTCCCTCCATGTAGATGTTACCTGGCTTAATCCAATTAAGATAAAATTAACTTTCTCCTCCGCCTTGTGGTTCTCTTCTTCTATGTTAATTCAAATCTCCAAGGACAGCTGCTGCAGGCAAATAATTTTATGCTTGACCTTTTATGTGCAGGATTAAAGTGGTATGGATATATGCATGGGAAGTCAATGAGCTGTCTCTTCACTTTGATCCTTCTTTAGCAGTGCTGGGAAAATTCCATCTGAACACCAAGGATTACTAAATGACAGTGATATATTTATTTAGGTTGGGAGAAGAAATCTGTCACATCAGCTTTGTATTTAGTATCTTGTGGTGTCTTTGTCTTTTTTGAAAGGTAAATTAATAATAGATAGTGACAGTATTATCAGAATTCTTGCAGATTTGACATGGTAAAGATGCTTGTTTTTTTTAAACAGGTTTCAATGTGCAAAACTAATCATTTATACACCTTTGGCTCATGTAACATAGTAGCGTTACCTACTAAGAAAAGTAAAAGAATTGGAAGGAATATTTAACTTTGCATACAAGGATTAAATCTAGTCTCCCTCTCCTTTTATGTCAATGCAACAATTCCACTTGGATAACAGAACAAGATCTCTTTCCTATGTATCTACCATGGATTTCTTTGAGGTTCTGTGAATCTCATGATTGAAAAATTACAAATCTAATCATCTTCAGGCCAACATTTGAATGGAGATTTTATCTGGGACAAAATTGTTTCTATTTCCTCTCCCTTTCTCCCTCTTTTCTTCTACCCTTCCACATATCCGCACATACCTCCACACACCCCTTCAATGAATGTTTGGTCTCTAACATTTTTGAGGTAATTTAAGAAAGCATTCTTTTCCTTTCCAAATAAAACCAGGATTGAAAAAAAAACAATGAGAAGTCATTGCTGTTGAAGTGAAATGTAAAGAAATACATTGTCTCCTTGAAAACTTGTAAGTATGACATTCTTTGACCTATAATAGAGGAATAAAGTGTGTATTAAGAACAGTAGTATCATTTTATTTCATTTTCATTTCATTTTATACCTCTATAGGCTTTTGATTATATTTGATTAAGCATACTAAGAAAACTTTTTATTAATAGAGAACAGAAATAATGGTCAGCTAGGACTGAAGAATATGATATTTCTGATTCATTGCCATACCACAATATGTATTCTATTTGTCTCTGCATGTCTTTTTGTTTTCTGTATTTTTTTGCAGTGTGTGTGTGTGTGTGTGTGTGTGTGTGTGTGTGTGTGTGTGTGTGTGTGCAAGTACCAATACTGGGGTTTGAACTCAAGACCTAGAACTCTCACTTTACATTTTTTTTCTTTTCTGCACATTGCTGCCTTGCTAACATTTGAACTGTACCTTGACCTCTGACATTTGCCCATTTTTTGATGATAAAATTGTCATGAACTTTTCTGCCCATTCTGGTTTCAAACCATGATCCTCAATTTCAGTCTCTGGTGTAGCTAGGATTATAGGCCTGGGTCGTGAGTACCAGTTTTCTGCTATGTTTATTGTGAAATCTTGTATTCAAATAGCAAACATTTGTACGTTCTCCATCTAGAGTTCATTAACAAGACAAAGGAATTTGTGGAATTCCCTGCAATAAACTCTAATTTTAACTATCCTCCATTTGAAATTTATAGTTAGTGTATATTTTACTTCAATTGGTTATTTAATACTGATTACAATAAATGTATTTAAATGAATATCATATGCATTGTTACCTTATTTATCACTGTATAATTCAAACTTCTAAGGCATATACTTCTCTGAAATCTCTTCTTAAGAATTTATTATGCTAGGCAGAGTTTCCATCTAAACCTCAACATTTGACATCTTTCCTAAAAGATAGATTTGCTATTTGACAAGTCCTTATGAGATACCTTTTTCTCCTGGTCTATTGGAATTGTTTTCTAGTGTTATTTTGGCTTCTATTATGGTCATGACCTGTTGATTGGTTGTTAGGGCTGCGATCTGAAGTATCTCCCCAATGCTCAGATGCAGCAGATATTTTTCTTCAATGAAGTAGTGTTGAATGAAAACTTTAGGAGATTATAGGATCCTGAAATATTTGACTTCAGCTTTGAATTTTTCATTGATGAGTTCATAAATTAATAGGATATTGTAGTGGAGGTCCTTAGAGAATTTTGGAGATGATGGAACATTTCAGAGGTATGGAGACTTTTCTAGGTGGCAGAGATTGCAAAAGAGACTTAGTTAGAGGATATTGGTCACCTAGAGACATATGTTTGAAATATAATCTTTTCTGATCTTTGGAGGTCTTCTCAGATGTTTTGGTAACAGCAAAGGAAAACTGCCCCATGCAGTGTCTCTTCTTACACTTAGAGTCAGTATTTTCTCCCTAATATGCTACAGAATACTTTGTCCTAATCTGCCTTCATTTATTACTTGCAATATAATGACACAGCCATGTAGACATTTTCTTATTAGTTCTACAATATTCCCTTTTTCTTTAAATAAAGATTCTATTCCAGTGAGTACTCAAAAATTTATAATTTTTAAAAATATCACAGTAATTTCAGCTTATCTTTTTCATACCTGTGCATATTTCCAGAGGTTATCAGAGAATTTATGGGGCTTTTGGCCTTACCTTCATATATTGCAGCAACTAATGACTCATTTTTTTCATGGGCTAGGTCTTGAGACATACAAGAATGCAATTTTACATTAGTTAAAAAGCACAACATATAGAAAATTAACAGGCTTAGTTTGCATTTGATTACTCTTTAGCTCTGTGGATATTGCTATTGAGTAGAATAATGCAGAGCTGTTTGGGCTACATTAACAAGCATATGTGAAAAATCCTTCCGCTCTCAGAAGACAAAGATCCTCCCTCCCAAGACTTAGATATTCTCTGTAATGCTTAATTGTCTAAAGATAAAGTATGCACTTTACAACCTCTGTAACTAGCTGCACTTGTAAGTTTTGGGCTTTTCTGATGTTTGTCTCTGCTTCTTCCTCCTTTCACATCACGTATTCTAATTTTATTAAAGCCTAGAATGAGTACCCCCTATGGAATACTGTTAGCCCTGTGAATTACCTGACCCTATATAACTGGTATACTGGTATTCGTCAGGTTCCCTGAAGCCATCTTTAGAACATGCTCCCCTCCTATTCACCTAAATTTTCTCCTTTCTTTGTTTTTAAACTTGTTGGCTTTCTTTTTTTTTTCTTTCCAGTTCAGTTTTCTATTTATAAATATTTCATTTAGTAATCTTCATGTTGTCAGTTGGAGAGTCATTGAAGACATTGAATAAACTCTACACAGAGAGAAAGGAAGAATGGCCACTTTAGCATCTCATCAGTGTATTAATTGATTTTACTGAAAGGAAATGTCATATATACTAAATTCTCTCATGGCTGCCAATACCAGGACTTCATATATGTACTTAGAGTCATGCATGTGGTTTATGTAAGGGAGACACAAATAATGCTTACAGAGGGAAAAATTCACAAATTCACACTACTTCAAGATATTCTCATCTTTGTTGCTTCATTGCAAGACTACTTCATTGCATATGCTCTATTTGGGCTTTAGGTCCTATCCCATAGAGAATGTCACATATCTATGAAAAACACTAAGCCATTCCCATCTATTTTATCCTAAAATGAAAGAAATAATCTATTATCTTTTCTATTGATATGGTGCTTTAGTGAGAAAGGAAGGAAGGTAGCCTGTGAACAGTCTTTATGGAGTGAATTCAGAGCAGTTCATTTCAGTTCAATTCATAAAATAAGAACCCAGATCACCCAGCAAACTTGACCACATGTATTTAGGTCTTGCCCCAGCTCCCCTGGCAACTCGTGAAAAGAGAGACCAGAGTTGTATCTCACATGCTTTTCTGACAGGCTGTGCCCATTTGACACAGAACAGAAAGACGAGTGCCTCCTTGCTTACCTGCTTACTACCTGTGTGGCTCCTTTTTAATTGGCATCTGCCCCTTGTTCAAGTGGTGGGTGGCACAGACCAGCATGGGCCCCACAGCAGAGCAGCTATGACCCACCAGCTTCCTTCAAAAAGATGCCAAGCTTCCGTTCTGAGCTTAGCTTTTAGCTGGCTTCATTTGTAGAAAACCTTCAAGTAAACTTTTCACCTGAAAAAAAAAAGATAAAAGACAACTTCACGTAGAGAAATCATCTAGGGGCCCAAACAAGGAAGACAGTTGGAGAGAGATGATTTAAAAGTCTGTTCTGCTAGTTCTTCTAACTTCAAAGTAGGCTAAAAACTTTTGGGGAGAGTCAGAGTGTTTCAAATAAGGCACATAGTCTGGAGATTTTTTTTTAATGTTGGACCTATGCCCTTATAGTTAGCTGCAACTGAAGGAGATATTTTCTCCCCAAAAGAACATTAATGTTCACTAAAAATACAAAAATAAAGACAATCCAAATGATATTTCAAGAGAAGAATTGAAATAACAGTTTCTTAATTGAACATAGTAAAATAGAAAATGTGTACTACATGCCAGTGTCAATTTACTGTAATCCTAGCTACACAGAAGACTGAGAGCTAACAATCATGGTCAAATCTAGCCTGCAGAGAAAAATCAGAGTCACATCTTCAAAAGGCTGAAGTGCAGCTGTGGCTTAAGTGGTTGAGTGCCAACCTTGAGTGAAAAAAATAAGGGACAGAGCTCTAAGTTGCAGGGCTCTTAGTTTTAGTACCCCCAAGCTCTCCTGAATAAAATGTGTCAAATGATTTTAACAGTTGCAATAATATTTAAATTTTTAGCTGTTACTTTTGTGCTAGTAATGAGGTTTGAACTCAGAACTGTAGATTTTTTTTGTAAAGGTTAGCTAACTATCATTTGAGCAGCACCTTCGCGTCTGGTTTTATGCTGGTTGGTTGGATATACATTCCTTGGTTTTGTCTGACTGGCTGACTTCAAACCTTGATCCCCAGACCTCAGCCTCCTGAGTAGCTAAGTTCACAGGTGTGAGCTAGTTGTTCCTGGCAGCATTTTTATTTGAAGTAAAATTTAGCTGATGTATAATGCATTTCTAGTTCAAGATTGGTCGTGATATGTTCTCTCAATGATCACAGATTATGTTGATTTTAACTCTTCTCTTACACTATTTATATCTTTTTTCCTGACATGCAGCCCACTTTTAGACAGACAATGTATCCATATATACCATGTAGAGACTATCCAACTTAATGCCCAGAAATTAATCAATTCCTTGTAAATGAAACATGGAAGCTTCCCTTTCAATGACCTACACTAGCCTTCCCTTATTCTGTACATTATATTGGGCCCTAAATAGTAGGCAGGTTTTCATTTCTGTAAAGTAAGTAATCACTTACTGCAGAGGATTTTTTTTTTTTTTTTTGCCAGACCTGAGCTTCAGCTCAAGGCCTGATCACTGTCCTTGGGCTTTCTTAAGGCTAGAGCTCTATCACTTGAACCTCCAGCTTTTTTCTATGTATCTGGTACCGAGGAATCAAACCCAGGTCTTTGTGCTTGCTAGGCAAGCACTCTATCACTAGACTAAACTCCTGGTTTGAAGTAGGTTTTTGACACTAAATTTGTAACATACCATTGCTGAATAGATCTGTTGCCTTTATGACCTTATATGGATATCAAGTTGTGGGAAAGCATCCCAATATTCCACTCAGTTACTTTTGTAGTAAGAAGTAGCGATCAGAAGGTATTTATGTATGCAGGTTCAGAGTTGTCCAACAACCCTACCAGCGTTCACCACTCTACCCTCTCTCCAGAATGTGTGAGACACCTGGCTTCTAGCTATCCACATGACCCGATGAATAGTTCTCTAGTGCCTACTGTCAAGGGCATTTTCCTTCACATGCTTCACCCTCATTTTCTGTAGAATTGAAGTCATGATTGCTACAACCTTACAGCAGTCTTTTGAAATCTTAAATGGTTAGGGACAACACAGTGAAAAAATGTTGGAACAACTAAGATTTAATGTTAGTAATATGTAACACTATTTTTATTTTTTTAAAAAGCCTATCTATTAAATCTATTAATAATTCTAAAAAGAAGATAAAAAGTACATAAATAATATGGTATCAAAAACGTATGTATACTTTTTGGGGGTAGGATATTCTATTTATTTCTACTGTGAGGTATTCCAAATAGTATCTATAATCCTGTAATGGGGAAATGCATAATTCATGTATTTTATTCCCTTTTGGGGGAAGTTATTTTGGGGCTTGAATTCTGGACTTGGGCCATGTCCCTGAGCTATTCAGCTCAAGGCTACTACTCTACCACTTCGAGCCACCTTGCTACATCAGGTTTTCTGGTGGTTAATTGGAGGTAAGATTCTCATGGACTTTCCTGCCTTGGCTGGCTTTCAACCAGGGTTCTCAGTTCTCAGGCTCCTAGGATTATAGGCATGAGCAACCAGCAACCTCTTGATTCCATATTTATTATAAGTACTTATTTTATTACTCAGATTAAGAAATATTGGGGGAGCAAAGATTCATTAAAATACAGTTTGAAAAGCTGTCACTTTATGAATATAATTGAATAGGGCTAATTATAAAAATAAAAATCTATACATATTTATTCAATTGGATTCTGACTTTTAAACAAGCTAAGAAAATACTTTGTTTCAGTTTTAAATAGCATCATAAATTATAATTTCATAATTAAGTGATTAGGTACATGAATATTTTAGCAGAATACTTATTACATATTAAATATTCTATAAAAACAATATTGTCATAGCCATCTTTATCAATATTATTTTCATTAGTACTACTGTAATTACTATTCATCAGTTAGAAAAATTCATATTTTAAGCATAAGGGTTGAATATGTAGGTCCTATTTGATATTAAACAATATGAATTCAAAACAATATGAAATGAAGTGCATAATAATGGCATGATTTTATGGTAATATGAATGAGAGTTTCCTGTGGACTTTTTTTTTGCCAGTCCTGGGCTTAGGCTCAGGGTATGAGCACCATCCTTGGATTTTCTCAAGACTAGAGCTCTACCACTTGAGCCTCAGCACCACTTCCGGCTTTTTTCTATGTATGTGGTACCGAGGAATTGAATGCATACTAGGCAAGCGCTCAACCAGTAGGCCAAACTCCCAGCCCCAGACTTTTATTCTATAGGTAATGTGTAGTCTATAGGATACATATTTTATACAATATGTATATTATATATATATACATATGCACACATTTCATAGACTATATATTTTAAAAGATTTGTAGACATATTATGTATATTATACAAATATATCCTTTATTCATAAGGTAAGGGCTCGTTAGTTCCTTTTATTTATTGCTAAGATAGTATTTAAACCAACTATTTGGAATATTCCCAGATATACTATTTCCAAATATTACCTTTTAACAGTAAAACTAAATCTTCACAGTTCAATAAAATTTGTTCCTTATCCTATATGTGTATGTGTTCTTACCATACTTACCGAGAATTGCCTGGACATGCATGGGATATTGCTAAAAGATGCAATGATAAGCACAACACACTATTTTAGTTGCACATTCACGTTCTTTCTCTGTGGGTAACCTATATGCCCAATACACAAAAGGATGTAGAAAATAAGATATATGTGCATTTATATAAAGTATTATTTAAATTATTATACTTTTTCTAGAGCTGCCAGATTTTCCAAGTTTACTCCTCCTCCTCTTCTTCTTCTTCTCCTTCTTCCTCTTCTCCTTCTTCCTCTTCTTCTTCTTCTTCTTCTTCTTCTTCTTCTTCTTCTTCTTCTTCTTCTCTTCTCCTCCTCCTCCTCCTCCTCCTTCCTCCTCCTCCTTCTCCTCCTCCTCCTCCTCCTCCTCCTCCCCCTCCTCCTCCTCCTCTTCCTCCTCCTTCTTCTTCCTCTTCTTCTTCTTCTTCTTCTTCTTCTTCTTCTCTCTCTCTCTCTCTCTCTCTCTCTCTCTCTCTCTGTTGTGCATGTGTGCACGTGTGTGTGTGTGTGTGTGTGTGTGTGTGTGTTTGTGCAGTGGCTTGAACTCAAGGTCTTGTGTTCTTGTTTACCTTTTCGTGCTCAAACAGGCACTGTATCATTTGAATCACAGCTCTGATTCTGTCTACTGTCTAATTGGAGATAAAAAGTCTCTTGGATTTATCTGCCTGGGCTGGTTTCACACTTCAGGTTTTAGAACTCAGAACTTGTGAATCATTAGGAGCACAGTTACAAGCCATAGACACCTGGTGTTAAACTTAGTACTGAAGCACTTACCCTAACATGTGACAACTTCTGACCTACAGATCATTAAGCAAACTAAGAGTTTCTTAATGGCATTATTTAAATTGCAAACTTTATTTTGAGTTATCCATATTTTTTTGTGATCACATCATTCTCTGAATACAAATATCTATTCTAGTTCCTTCCAGACTAGTTCATTTGCACATACTTGGTGCTGTGTTGCATTTTTTTTTCAATCAGTTAATCATGCCTGGGTACTAGGGTAGTACATTCTGTGATTATCTATGTTATCTTTCACTCCATAGGTAATATCTAAAGTCACCTTTGCAATACATAGGAACACTGAATTTAGCATGGTAATTGGCTGGGAATCTAAAGCCTAGAAGGTCAATTTTTTATGTGTGTTTGTTGGAAGGGTGATTGTGGGGCTTGGACTCTGGGCCTGGGTGCTGACCCTAATCTCTTCAGCTCAAGGCTACCGCCCTACTCCTTGAGGCACAGCACCACTCCTGATTGTCTAGTGGTTAATTGGGGATAAGAGTCTCAAGGTCTTTAGTGCGTGGGCTGGCTTTGAACCTTGATCCTCAGATCTCAGCCTCCTGAGTAGCTAAGATTTCCAGCATGAGCCATCTTGCCCCGCTTCTGCTTCTAGAGCTCAAATTCTGAGACTTTTTTTTTTTTTGCTTTTTACTTGTGTGGCCTGGAAATTTCTCATAAAATTTAATTAATTCTGCTATAATAATAGAAGCCTATATTTTAGTGAGACTTAAATGTAAGTACTGCTGAATAAAAATCATATTATTATTCAATACAAAGATATTAGAAGAGAATGCACAGAAACAGAATTTGCTCTAAGCTTTCCAGTCACTTGACAATTGGTTAAGCCAAATGGATAACTTTAAAAAAAAAAAAAGGAGTAATAAACCAGGTGTCTTTAGCTTTAATTAATTGCCTTAAAGTGCTTTTTCTAACTTTCATGTTCCTGTGAAAACTGTTGGAAACATAAATAGGTAAGTCTATTTTGGATTTTATATAAGTAGTATTTGGCCTTTTCATCATTAATTTGACAGACTATAGGTTTGAGAGCTGCACTTACTCTATTTGTCCTTAATAAAATCAGTATTTTGTTATCTGTCAGCTCTAGTAACAAGGCATCACTTCAAATTCATTCTATGCAGTCGTCATGCAGAAGGACAGGATACAGAGGGACTTTTAACAACAGATGAAGGAAGACAGACATTCTTTTCAAAAAACTTCTCATGTAGTTCTACCTTTTATCATTCTCTAATTTTATCATTTTGATGCAGGCACTCTTGGTAGAACAACCCCAATTAGCCAGAATTTCCATGTATTTGTTAACTTAGTGTTTGTTTTCTAGCTTATTAAGGTGTTGAGAAAAATGGATTTTGCATTCCTCACTTAGAAATTATCTCTCTAGAGTCAAATTTAAGTGAAAGCACATGAAAATAGGGACATTTTCACGCATCCACATTTTCAAATTTTTTTTACCATCCTTCCTTCCTGATTAATCCTTTTGGATTTATACACTATTTGGACAAAGCATTATCCCCCCAAAAAGCGAATATGGAAAACCTGTAATAGAGGTGATCACACCAGATAATGCTGTAAACCTCAGGATGATTATTAAGATTATTCCTAGACAAAAATATTCTTCAAGCTATATTAAAGTTATTTTGAATAAGTCATGAATCATCTCCTAGAAAAACAGAAGAAACATAAACTGTGACATATGCATGAATAAATACTAATGACTAATTAACCTATGAAATGATGCTCAAATATATTTCTCACTAGAAAACAATTTTAATGATGTGTTCTCTAATTTGACCCATTTTGTTTCATGTAATTGTGCATTTCCTTAGAGCTAAATAAGTTCAAAATCTCCACTGAATCTAACATTCAGTGATTCTTTCATTCTTATCAGTTAATTTAGTGTAAGATCATTTTATCCTATATGATTGATTTGAGATATCAATTTCTATCATTTTCACTAAATTATTCTCACTACCTATGGGAGGATTTTCTCCAAGTATATCTGGCTTTCTAAAATGAATTTCAGGCTGTCAATCCAGGAATATGGATGGAAAACATCACTCCAGGTTTTTCCAAGTCCCCTGTTGGTTAAAAGTAAAATGCTAGGTGGACACAACTAGCATTGAAAGGGCCCACTTATGTTCTGTTTACTAAATTATGTTTTGTCGATTGAAGCTGTGAAGTAATAAATGTCATATTGCAAAGAGGAGTACATTTTAAAATAATTTTATTGTAAATTGAATTTATGTAAACCAACAATACAAACAATACAGAAATGACTTGTAGAGTGTTCATACGATGTTATTACTGAAATTATTTACCTACCGGCCACATTTTTTTTTTGTTCATGGGTTTGCTGCTCCGATAGCCTGAATTCTGTGAATGATTTCCAACCTTTAGATTTTCTTTTTTTGACTCAAGGTTGGTGGTCTACCACTAAAGTCACAGTTCCACTTCTGGGTTTGGGTGGCTTGCTGGAGATCAGTCTTATGGATTTTCCTTCCTGGATGGCTTTGAACCACAATCCTTGGAACTCAGCTTCCTGGGATGCAAAGATTATGGAACAAGCCCCCTTATTAAGACATTAACTCTACTATGAATTGTGTTTATTACAGAGCAATTGCATACTATGTGAAGAACACATATTAGATAGTCATAAAGGCAGTATTTGTGATAAGATTAAAATTAGATTAAGAATTTGATAGGTATTTCTTTCTATATAGTACTAAACTACTTTTAAGTCACACTGGGATTTGAATTCTGAACTTCCTTTTGTCTATCTGTGCTGAACCATGCCTCTGGCCTGGTTCAAATATTTGATCCAGATGTCCATAGCTCCCACCTATTTTCTAGCTACTCAGTTCTAGCTACTGGGGAGGCTGAGAGTTGGGGAACAAGATTCAAAGACAGACCAAGCAGGAAAGACTGTGAGAATCTTTTTTTTTTTTTAATTCTTTAGTTTGGTCAGTCATGAGGCTTGACCTCAAGGACTGGGCTATGACTCTGAACTTTTTGACAGAATCCACACTATTATTTTGAGCCCAAAGCACCACTTCTGGTTTTCTAGTGGATAATTAAAGATAAGAGCCTCAAGGACTTTCCTGCCTTGGCTGGCTTCTAATTGCTGTCCTCAGATCTTAGCCTCCTGTGTGGCTAGGATTACAAAAGTGAGACACCAGTGCCAGAAAAGACAGACATGGAGCTATGGATAGCCTTCACTAGAAACTTTCAATGACAACTCCCAACTCCTGAGTTCAGTTACCAATGCTAGCACCAATAAACAAACAAACAAACAAATGAATATTTGTAATTCTGCAATCAGAGTTTTACAGATGCTAGGCAACCATTTTAATTTTCACCTATTTTCCAGCCTAAAAGTATATCTTGAGTTATTTATTCAATTCTCTAAGCTTCTAATCTTTGACATTTATTTGTGGTGAATCATGCAACCAGTGATTCCTAGTTCTTCATCGTGTTCACAAAATCTTCAGCCTTGGAGGATGTTGTATGTTCAACATTAGTAAAGGATTAGGAGAAAATTATTATTATTAATATTATTCAATGTTCTCCTTCAAAGAATATATGCATGTACCTATACATACAGAGAGACAAGGAGAGAAGGGAGTGAGGGGCAGAGAGAGATAAAACACTGATTGACAGAAAGACACAGAGGCAGAGATAGAGACAAAAGATACACTATTACAAGAATGTGGGAAAGGAAATTTCTAGAATTTAGTAGGCTTCAGAGACAAATATAACTTGAGACAAGCAGGGAAGGGAACATAACCATAACAAAAGACTCAGAGAGGACACAGAGGGAAGCAAAGATGGTTTAAAGCTAAGCATCCTAACAAATTTGTGGAGACTGTTACATGTATTTCAGTTTAGGCAAAGGACTTTCAAACAGATAGGGTTTACAAATAGTGACAATCCAATCTTGTATATTTTTTGTGTGTTTTAAGAGTAGATCTGAAAGCAACAATAAGAGTTGAGACAGAGTGGTTAGATTTTAGTCTATTTGGTTATTCATCCACTAATTCATTTCAGAAATAATATAGAACCATAACATGTGCTAAACTGCTTGTTTATGTAAAAAATTCAAGTGTGAACAAGACTGAGTATCATGAATAGCATAAACTTAAGGCATAGTATCAAATACTTAGGATTCACAAAACAATATAGCGTCATCTTGCTGCGCTAGTTCATTTGGAAGTACATAGAACTGTGTGTCTGCCATCCAGGGATTTATGATTTAAGTTACAAAATACAATTGAAAACTAGACTCTAGCTCTTACAAAGTAGACCACAAGGAGTTAATTTAGGAGTGTAGGCTGAAGGACAACACTCAGAAAAGCCATAACTCCTAGGCCTGAGAATTAAACTACTTTCAAATTTCATTTGCCCATAACAGCCAAAAATTCATTGATGAAAGAAAGGGATGACATTGTTCACAAAGGGAATGTATTCATTATCTGAGTTATGCAACACCTTACTCAAAACAAATCAATTAAAATAATTCATTGATATGTATGCTATAGAGGAAACCATTGATAATTCAAAAGGGGAAAAAAAAGAAGAAAATAGGAAGGAATCATTACAATGAGCCTGGTTGACTGGGATGAATCAATAGAATCACATGTGCCGAGTTTTGAGTATAAAGCAGGACTTATAAGGCTTTACATAATTGAAAGTCACCTAAATTGACAATTAATTCCAATTTGCTGACATTCTGGCAAGCAAAGATCAGAAGGGGGCAGCAAAGAGCTTCCTGGGATCAGGAAATCAACCTAATTTAAAAATTAAAAGAAAGAAGAAGGTGGCTTCAAATTAAAATGAAAAACGTTGTTCCACTAGGAAATGAAAGATCATCAGAGTTCGAGTGTCCAGATCATCTCACCTTCCTGATTTTCTTGCTGAAATGTTTCCTTTCTTCATTCCTTATATATTCTCTGATGTTCTGGCCCCAATAAAGTTTATTCATATTTATCAGTATGCTCTATCTTTGAATCGTAGTCAAACCAATTACACACTCTCATAAGTATAATTAGCATAATCTAAGAATATGTGCTAGAAATTAATAAACATCCACCATAAACCCTTCTTCTAAATACATAGAGTCTATACTATGATTCAATCAGATCAAAATATGGTAAGCATAAATAAAACAAAATTCAGAACTTTAATTCAAAATGTAGGATTTTCTATATAGAAGGTGTGGCAAACAAACAAATCCACCAATTGACAGCATTAAATATTGTCAAAGTAACTACATTAATGGAATCCATCTACAGACACTATGTGATTCTTATCAAAATCCCAATGTTTCTCTTCATAAGAATAAAATAACTCAATATAGAAGTTCATATTAAAACATAAAAAGAATGTAAGTATCTAAAATAATCCTGAAAAAAAGAACAATTAATACTAGAGGAATCACAATAACATGCTTCAAATCATGCTACAAACCCATAGTAACCAAAACACCATAAGACAAATGAAACATAATTTAAAAATTCAGAATTAAATGAACACACAAGTTCAGCCAGCTGATTTTTGTTGTTGTTGTGGGTCATGGGGCTTGAACTAGGCCTGGGAGCTGTCCCTAAGCTCTTCAGCTCAAGGCTACCACCCTAACCTTGAGCCAAGCCCCACTTCCCATTTTCTAGAAGATAATTGGAGATAAGAAGTACTGGACCTTTGTGCCTTTTGTGTCCTTTTGCGCTGGATTTGAATCTTGATCCGCATATCTCAGACTTCTGAATAGATAGGATTACAGGTGTGATCCACCACAACTAGCAGGCTGATTTTTTGGACAAAAGAAGAAACTTAATTATTACTTGAAAGATGGTATTCATACACAATGGAATTCTATGCTGCCATCCGAAAGAATGACATTGCCTCATTTGTAAGGAAATGGAAAAACTTGGAAAAAAATCATATTAAGTGAAGTAAGTCAGACCCAAAGGTTTCCCTCATTTGTATAATTTTTACACACCTAGGAGTCTCCTAGCAGAGGATTATATAGCTCAAAAGCTATGCATATATGTCCATATAGGATTAGGCTAAGTGAAATGATCTCCAGGATATGGAAACAAGAGGTTTATCTTTGAGATTGTTGATCTTAATGTACATTGTGAAGTTATTTCTTTCTTCTTTTTTCCTGTTATCTTTTATCTAATGCTGTTACTTTGGCACCTGGTATATTGTATATATGTTTAATTGTTTATTTGAAATAGAAAAGGAAAGGGGGAAAGAAGATGAAGGGTTGGTGGGAAGGAAAGTGGGAGAAAAAGATGGGAAGGGGTGTCAATGTTCAAGAAGTAATGTATCCCTTACATGATGAATGTAACTGCAACCCCTCTATACATCATCCTGACAAAAAATATAGTAAAAAAATAAAAATGAAAAATGTAAAAGGGACATATCTTAACAAGTGATGTTGAAAAACTGGATATCTACATGGATAAGATAAAAATTAGACCCTTAATTTTCAAAATTGTTTGAAGATTTTAATTTAAGGCTTGAAACTTAAAAATTACTATAATAAAATGTAGGAGAACCTTTGAAGATTTAAGCATAGGAAGTTATTTTCTAAATAACTTGTGACGGTATAAATTTAAAAAGAAAAGATTTGGCATGTCAAAGCAAACTACAAGAATGAAAGACAACTCATAGAATGGGGCAAATATCTCCTGCTATATATCAGACAAAGGCTTAGTTTACCTAGAGTTCAATAAATTAACACCTCCAAAACTAGTAAGCCAATTAATAAATGAGAAATGATTGAACAGACAGATCTCAGCAGATATACACATGGTTAATAAATACATGAAGAAATGTTCCACGTCTTTAAGTCAAGAAATACTACCAAAACAGCATTGAAATTCTCAGCCCCATTAGAATAGAAAACAAGGAACTATGCATTTGAGGAGGGCTGTGCAGGAAAAGAAAATTTCATACACTGTTAGCTAGTGCAATTAGTATTGAAGTCAGAATGGAATTTAATAAAATTAAAACAAAAATAGGTATCTATCTAATGACCCTGCCACATATTTTGGGGTACATACCCACACACATAGAGGTAAGTACACACTTGTGTTTATGCACAACATTACTCATGCCAGTCAAACTGGAAAATTAACTGAAGTGCTCAACAACGAATCTGTGGGGAAATGTGACATATATACACTTATCCACAAAGAACAATTAAACCATATCATTTACTGGAAAATGGATGGAATTGCAGAGCACATGATGAGTCAAATAAGCCAAGCTTAGAGTACCAATTACCTTGTCTTTATTTGTATGTGGAATCTAGACCTAAAATAATGGTGATGATTATTCTTTTCTTTATTAGTAAGGATGATGATGATGATGATAAATGTAGGTAAAAGACTCCTGAGAGTAAAAATGATCAAATATATAATATATGCATACAAATATATATATTTCATACCATTATTTGTATTATCTTTGAAGATAATGCAGTGAAACCAGAAATGTGAAAGCACAGTATATTTATAAAGTAATGTAATATAGGGATGAACTTGTTCTAAGTATAAAATATTTATTTATAAAATTATTATCACAATGAAACTGTATATCACTGGTATGTACTAATAAAAATATTTTCATTTGCCTTCTATTCTGCTAATCTTTTTCATAGCATAGTTTATACTTCCCAGTTCTTCATTCATGGTTTCAAAGAAATTGTCCCTATACTTGCTTCTTCTGTAATGTCATTTAGAATTTGTGTGTAGTGCACATATACGTGTGTATGTACAATTTCAGCTTCCACTGATTATGTATAAAAATTGTTATGCAAAAGTCAGTTTTCTACTATTTTCTGTCTCCATCTTATCTAAACATTCTATATTGACATCTACCACCCATATGAGACATACTCCCCAAATTAGTAGCCATATCCAAATCACCTGAAATCTTAGAAATCATGCAGATATCTCAGAATTAATATGCTTAGAAATAAAATGCTAATTCAAAAGACTGTTTTTTTTACTCAAGATACACAATTATAAGGAGATCATACTCAAAAAATGTGAATTTTCAGAATTCACAGTTTAGTATGGAAAAGCAGTTGCTCAGTTTACTTTTCCCATGTCCAAAGAACAGTAGCATTTTAGCATATTTGAAAATTATATTTTATCACTTAATTTTTGCACATTAACTGACCTTTGGGTTTGAGAGGATTACCATGTTTTTATCTTCTTTTAAGAACTATTTGATTTTGGGGAAGCACATTATCCCCAAATTAAGGGCAGCAAAGTACACAGTAAATCACACAATGATTTCAACACAACTTACAATAATAATATGGGAGTCACTGTCAACTCCATTTCAACCAAGCTGTGTAACATACGCTAGAGTTTAACTTTGGGATTTTACATTTTCTTTTTCTTTTTAAAATTTATTGCCACTTTTTGTAACCAAGCTTGACAAACACCACATGCAAACAAATTTGTACACAGAATAGGCTAACTCTAATCTGATATCACGTAATTTTCATCCATTCCAATAAAGCTTTCTGCGGATGTATAGCTGATCAACCTACCCTCTACATAGTTTTCTTTAGCTGCTCCAAAGAATCCAAACAAGAATCCACAGTCCTTAAAAATCCATTCTTAGTTCCTTTCAATTATTCTACCCAAAGCTCTACCTCTGCCTCTCTTTAGCTTCTCCTCAGCCACATCAACAAATATATACATATATTACATATGTATATATATACATATGTATATATTTGTTGGTCATGGGACTTGAATTCTGGGCCTGGGCGCTATCCTTGAGCTCTTCAGCTCAGGGCTACAGCCCTACTCCTTGAACCACAGCACCACTTCCAGCTTTCTGGTGGTTAATTGGAGATAAGAGTCTTACAATCTTTTGTGCCTGGGGTGGCTTTGAACCACCATCCTCAAATCTCTGCCTCCTTAGATTACAGGTGTGCACCACCTAGCCCAGCAATTTTTATGAAATATTCTTAAGACTATCTCTGCATAGTGATCATTGAAATAAGACTAGTGGTCTGATTGGGGCCATCTTGGCCACATGATGGATGATGGGGAATTGTGTTCAACTGGCGCTATCTTGTCTTCACCTGGAGAAAGGTGAAGGGATAGGTGTAGCTGCAATCCTAAAGCAGGGGTAAGACTTGGACATTAGGTTACTAAACCTACCAAACCTGTGCTATGTCAGATTTCTTTTTTTTGCTGTTCTTTCTTTGCTTTATTACTCTTATAGCTCAGTTTTTGGAAATTTTATTTTATTGTCAGGGTGATGTATAAAGGGGTCGCAGTTATATTAGTAAGGTAGTGAGGATATTATTTCTTGAACATTGTTACCCCTTCCCATGTTTTTCTCATCATTTCCTCTCCCCGCACCTCCTCCAAAGTTGTCAAGTTCATTTCCAACACACTGTCTTGTGAATATAGCTGTTACATTGGTTCTCCCTTTGTCCTTTGTATTATTATTTCTTTTTTCCCCTTTCCTGTTTCAAATAAACAATTAAACACATATGCAATATACCAGGTACTGTCAGATACAGTAGCAACAGGGGATAAACTGTTAAAAAAAAAGAGGAAAGAAATAACTTCACATAGTACATTAAAAACAACAAACACAAAGATAAATCCCGTGTTATCATATCCTGGAATTCATTACATTTAGCATCATCTTATATGGCCATATGTACATAGCTTTTGATATAATTCAGTTTTCTGTGTAAGTGTATGCGAGGCTGCATGTTCTTTGTGACAGGGATTACCTGTAGTCTTAGGCTCTGTGATAAAGACTCCTGATTATACATCTCAAATTGTGGATGGAGTTCCCAAATAACAAAATTTACTAATTCTTTCCTCAAGATGAGTCAATTTTTCCCAGGTTTGATGTACCTAGTCTATATCTTGCTAACATTTTCTTTGAAGACTATCAAAAATATACTAACTAGAATTTTCTAGTTAGCACAATTGATAAAGTTAATTTACTCAATCACATTACTGTATGTACAATATTATGTCATTGACATTTGGCACATTCATGGACATAATTTAAGGGCCTCTAAGTATGAGAACCAAATTTCTGGATAATTAGGGAAAAATTGAGGTTACAGAAATTGGACATCTATTTTATTTTTAGGATTGTTTCAGCAATGTAATGATAAGCACAACACTTGACATTATGATAAAATTAGACTTGTTCTCTCACTGTATCTTCTACCTGGAAACTTCATTGGCATCTTGTGATTAACTATTACTTGAGTCAAGTTGCCAGTTTTATCATTGTACAGCTACACTGATTTACATGTTTCCAGCAAAGATTTTCTTAAACTGAAACAAATCTTTCCATATTTTCTCTAATCAAGTAAGTTAAGCAGATATCTCAGATTTCTTGTTAGCATATTTTATAGATGAATTCTTTTCACTTTTGTATAGAGAAACAGTGGAAACCATTTGCCTTAACAGGTTCAATCTAATCTAGAAAAATTTGAGCAATTTGACTTTCTTTACTAGCTAGATCAAAATAGTTGATTTTAAAAGGGCAAGGTAAATGAACAATCTTACAAAGTTGGTAAACAGAATGGACCCTTCCATCTAATAATGCTGTTTAAGCTCACAGTACTTAGATCCTGATTTTGGATTTATGACAATCTCTTGATACAGTGCAGCTATCATTTCATTGATATTACTCTGATAGATGTTTATCATCTTTCTTCCTCATTTTGTTTTATCTAGGTGTTATCGTCATTGATTTCTACTTTCTTTTTTTTATGTAAATATCAGGGCTTTACAGGACCTCTGGCTCTTGCTTGGCTTTCTCCTGAACAGTTAGATCACTGGTCACTTGAGCCACATCTCTAATTCTGGCTTTCTGCTAGTGTCTACGAGATGTGTTGGCTTATGCTGCATTTGAATTTCCCAAGTAGCTAGGATTATGAGCAACTGGTGCTAGGATTTTTTTATGTGATTTTCAAGAACCAATTTAGAAAAGCAGTTTATCTACATCTCCTAAAGAATATATGTATCATATTATACTTTCCTAAATATGAATAAAGAATTTTTGTTAACAAATTCATTAAATGTCAATTTTTGATAAATTTATCTAAATGTGAAAAGAAAAATACCTTACGTGTGAATGTCTTCTCCCCATCCCAAATCAATCTCTAAAAGGCTTTATTGCTTCATTTCCATACATGGACATCATGTATTCTGATAACACTTATTGCCATTCTCCCTACTCATTCACCATCCCCACTCCCGCTACTATATAAAACCAGGATAAGCATACATCCTGCTTTCTTTTTTAAAATGTATGTTAATTGTAAAAAGGATTTGCCTTATAATATTTCATGCAACTATTATCTAATAGCTTGAGAGAATTTTGCTTTGCTTTTTTCATTAACATGTTGAAATCTAACATTTCCTTTGAATCCCTACTTTGCTCCTTGTATTTCTCTTAGACAATCTCACAATGACAATTAGTTATATCTTTGCTTTCTTTAAAATAAAAATAATTCATCTATTCTCAGAGAAAGTATTTACTGGTGAATAAATACCCATACTCTCGTGTAATTTCAGGGTCTCAGAAAAGTTGTACTTTTCTATATTTTTTAATTCACTAATATTAACTTACATATGTATAGAAAATTTGATTTTTCACAAATGTGCACTATAATGTTTATTATTTATTAAGAAGATCACAATGTCTTCTACATGTTTATCATTTTATAATAAAAATGAGAAGTTGCAAGAGTTTATTATACATTTTTCCAGAGGAATTTCAATGTGATAGATAATTTTGATCTACCTACCACTAGGTCAAGAGCTTTTAAGTATTTCATAAAAGAATTGATGAGCAGGTATCTAGATGTATAGAAGAAAAATTAATATCCTCTATTAGTGACAGCAGTATCCTGGTCATTTATTTTCTCATAGAGTGGGAACAATATTCAGACCTACAATAGCATAGTTAAAATTTTTCACAGGCTCACCAGGTTTTTTGCATCAATTTCATGCTCACTGAATCTGCTGAATGACTAACTGGATTCTCAAGTCTCTAATAAAGCAGATGTCCTTCAACCTGAATTTATGGAAAGCAATATGCCTAAGAAAATTAATCTTAAGGAAAACAAATACTCTGGTGGATTGCAGATCAAGCTGACTGCTCGGATCTCTCACTTTCCTCTTTCATCTTCTAACAGTCTGCTGGAGTAGTCCACTGCTTTCAGTAAGAACTTATTATTTTAACTCTGGAAATTAGCAGAAAAAAATTATGTTGACTGTGCTCTTCTAGAATATGTAAGCTGGTTGCCTAACACATATTTTATTTTCACACCACTAGGAATAAAATTATGCCAATAAAGTAAGATAATTGATATATTTAGCTTTCAAATAGAATGTCAACTGCTCAAAGAAACATATCTTAGCAAAGAAAGAGAACCAATTCTTGCAAATGAAGTACAAATCAAGAAGAAATAGGATGTAAATCTATTAGGTCATGTATGTATTTTAGAACATAATTTTATACTTGAAAGTGATTACTTTGTTTCTAACATGTTCTAGTATAAAATACATTGGTAAAATGCTTTTCATAAATTGGTAGTGTATACTTTTATAACTAAAATGATTTTTTATGAAATGTTTCAATTTAATTAAAGTATGACAGATGAAGGATGACATTCATAATAAAAATTAATTATAATATTCTCATAAAATAATGTCAATTTTTATTTAAAACTCTATTGGTAGTAGTATCTTATAGAATAGTAAACTAAACTTAACATTATACAAATTTTATAGTCTGAAGTGAATTTCACAAAAACTTATTTTTTTATGTCTTGGAATGATTTTAATTTAAAAAGTGTAGCAAGATAATGTAACACATGCATTATCCAAGTAATGTTTTGGGGCCATATTCATCACGTTAGTTTTGTAGATTAAATTTTCTCCAAATGTTCTTCTTCCCAGTGAAAAAGCAATCTAAGGTTTTCTAACTGCCATGGAAAACAAAATACTTTCAATAACTTGCAATTACTTAATTACTCAGCAATTAATTACTTTATGAGGCTAGAAGTCAGTCTGGAACTTATAATGGTGCAATAAAATAAGTATAGGGAGGAAATTTTCAAGGACCATGAAAGTAACATATGGTCTGGAAGTTCATGTGCTGGGAAATGACACTTGTAACAGTGTTCACAGATGGGAACTTTAAGAGAAGTGCCCAGGTCTTAGGAACTAGGCCTTCATAAATGGATTAAGGTCTTTCTCAGAAGAAGGCTCATTAGTATAAAAGCCACTTCCTTAGCTACCCCCCTTCATATCTTAATGAACAAGCAAGTATGCACCATGAAAGAGTAAGTGGTCATCAGATAAAAGTGGTCCCTGTAGGGTTCATCTTGACTGCTTCCAGAGCTACAAGAAATAAATCTCTATAAACTACTCAGCCTTGGGTATTTTGTTACAGTATAACCAAAAAGACTGAAATAGCATTAAACGTTGTGTCTGTTTTCAAGTAAAATGCAGATTTCTAATATCGTTTCTATACTATGTTTGAGTTATTTATTGTACTATTGAAATAATCTGTGACATATGTAGACTTGACTAAATTTTTTGCTTCTTTGAACAAATTTTTACCACTCTCCTGCCGTCTATTAAGAGTCCATTTCTATTGATGTTCATAAAGGATTGATGATGACAACCAGAGATATCCTATTTAAAGTCCCTTTGTCATATGAGGACGCGAAGTAAAAAGGAAACTTATTATTGTGTTCCACTTAGGACACAGTGTTGGAAAATTCAAATTGTATTGATATTTAATAAAGGTCCTAGCTAACAATCATTTTGGAAATACGGAATATAAAATTGTTTCTTTTTTTTTTTTTTTTTGCCAGTCCTGGGCTTGAGCTCAGGGCCTGAGCACTGTCCTTGGACTTTCTCAAGGCTAGAGCTCTACCACTTGAGCCTCAGCACCACTTCCAGCTTTTTTGTATGTATGTGGTACCGAGGAATCGAACCCGGGTCTTCATGCATGCTAGGCAAGCACTTTAACCACTAGGCCAAACTCCCGGCCCCCAAAATTGTTTCTTTAGCCAAATGCTGTTGGCTCACGCCTGCAATCAGGAGGATCTTAGGATCGCCGTTTCAAAGGCAGCCCCGCATGAAGTTGAGGGGACTCTTTATCTGCAGTTAGGTTAAGGACAGGGCCCAGACCAGAGGTCAAACCCCATTACGGACCAAAAAAAAAACCTTGTTCTTTTTACATGTAAAAAAAATATGAGTCAAGATACTTGTAAAGATACTTGTAAAGATACTTGCCAATTAAGAAAAAAGTTCTAGTTCCACTCTTACATAGATTGCTGTTGCTGACAAGCTCACCGTTTAGGATGGAGGTTGCATCCATATGTCTTTTCTTAAAAGACAGAGAACAAACAAAATGGGCAACATCTTCCCTATCAAATAAATACTTAATTTAAAAATGTAGTGGTGACAAGGAAGTAAATGGAACAGGAGATCATCATGTCATGTGATGTAAACCATGTTCAGAAGGACAAAGATGACATCTATAAGAGGTAGTTTCTTGCCTGAAAAGACAAAGGTATGGACGTATAATGGACACACACAGTCATATATTTAGAGAGAGAGGAGAGAGTATAAGATAAATAATATGTTATATGTATATATATATATATATATAGAGAGAGAGAGAGACAATTACGTATCACATATATGATCCCTTATATACATGATCCATTATATATGATATAATTATACATATATCATATATATGATGTTTCCAATTATGAGTTTGCTTATGGGAATTAAAAGTGCAAAGAGAATGTAGATAATGAATAATATCAAAATCCTTGGTATCTGTTAATGAAAATAGAAAAATAAAAATTCCCTGAAAATTATTGAATAATAGAGGATACTGGGAAAGTAATTGATCAACTTGAAAACAAGAAAGTGTATGTTTCTATTACACATATATAATAAAGTACTGTCTATATGCTGCAAGAAATGCCATACCAAAACTCCTATAAAATTAGGATATATCAAAAATAAATGAATGACAGCAAATGTAAATCAGATACTATGTGAGGTATGGCTAACAGTAGGAGGGGAAAATAGAAATGATGAAACAGGTTAATAAAACCACAATACTTTTCCACAAATTTGAAAAATGAAATAATCATGATTGTTGGTATTCACTTGGAAAGTAGAAAGGAAGAATGGAGAACAACAGAGGAGGAGTTAAATCAAGATGCAAACATAAATATCTCAAATTAAAAGCCCGTTGTACAATAATTAATACTAACAAAATGTGCAAAATATTTTAGAGGCTTGTGACATTGTGCTCATACATTCTGCTAAATAATGTTTGCTTATTTTAGAGAATTCTTACAATTCTCCTCCTGATGAATCACTGTCTGCTGGGTCTTCGTATTATTATTGGGTTCAACTACTTAAATCTTAACAAAACCATATGAAAACAGCAAATGATTCTAGCTTGTAAAGCAGAGGTTACATATAAAAAATTAAACTTATGAACATGTACAGAGGTTTGAAAGTTAACACAATTTCATGGTCTTTCTCATGCTAATGCTGAAAATAAGATTTAAGGTACTTGTAGTATCAATATAGAAGGCAACCCATTAATCAATGGGCTTCCCAACTGGGAATGTATTTTGCATGTACCACTGAAGCACATCTAAAAGATAATGTGGTCTTTTATGGGCCATTCACAAGAAGAATCTATTATCTTATAGTTTAACAGTTCAGAATACAGAATGACTGAAAACTATTGCTTATACTTTGAAAACTCTTTTAAAACTAATACTCCATAACTTTGGATACTGTACTGTCCATTTTATACATGCAGCATTTATAAGCCCTAAATTTGATTCAAGTCAGTAAATAGGAAGTGATTCAAGGAAAAAGTTAGTTCTGGAAAATAAACAATGCACTATCTTCCAAAATGCATTTCTGTTAACATAATTCTCTTTAATTTTTTTAAAAAATACACCCATTTTTTAATTCATACTATTTTCCAAGAAATAAAAGGGCGTTTTATTGAAGTATACAGAGCAACAGAAAAAATAAGTGCAAGAAAAATGACATCAGTAGAAACTATCCACCTATTCTCCATGGGAATGTAAAACGTACAATATTATTACTTGAGTTCAATAGCAAAAATACACCTTCTAGCAAATAAATTTGAAAAAATATTTCAACTATATATTTTTCTTTTCATTAATGTTTCACATGTGCTTGTATGTGTGTGTGTGTGTGTGTGTGTGTGTGTGTGTGTGTGTGTGTGTGTGTATTTTCATGTGCTGGTCCTAGAGTGTTAACTGAAGGTCTGGGTGCTATCAACAAGCTTTTCTACAGAAGGCTAATGCTTTACCACTTTAGCCAGGACTCCACTTTCAGATTTTTGATGGTTAACTGTAGATTAGAGTCTCATGGACTTTCTTGCCTAGCCTGGGTTTGAAACCTCAAATCTCAGATCTCATACTTCTTAGTTGCTAAGAGTATATGCGTGAGGCACTAGCACCTAGCTTTAAATATATATCTTATAAATCAAATTCAGACTACAATAATCACAAATTTTAGAAGAACAGAAAAGTAATAAATGTTATTGGTTTAAAGAATCATATGTCACTAAGTCACAATCTAGGATTTATAATTATTTCACACGTAAGGAAATCATGTTCAGGCTTACAGAAGCAACTTTTTCAGAGATATTATCATGTCAGAAATATCACAGAAAGTATCATTAATCATCACCAGTTCAATGTGTTATACACTGGAGATATAAATGATGGCTTAAAAATGCCACATAGCTCAATATATATGCATGAAAAAATGTAATAAATCATACAATCAGAATCAATAACAAGAATCATATAATCATATCAATAGATACAAAAAAAGCCTTTGACAAAATCCAATATCCTTTTATCATTGAAGCTCTGGAGAAGCTAGAAACAGAAGAATCAAATCTTAACATAATAATGATTACTTATGACAAACTAAAGCAAACCTCACACTAAATGATGAAAATCTAAAATCATTTTCTCTAAAACCAGGAATGTGCAAAAATGTTCACTCTTTCCACTCCTTTCTAACATAGCTTTGTCTGGATTTTCTAGCCAGAGCAATATGACAGGACAAAGATAAAAAAGGGATGAAAATAGGGAAATATGAAGTCAAATTATTCTACTTACAGATGATCTGATCCTATATACAAGGACTCAACCTTCAAAATAGGAGAACTGATAAACTCGTTCTGTAAAGTAACAGCATATAAACTCAATCCACACAAATTACTAGCCTTTATATATGTCAACAATGAGCAGATATAAGGGAAATTTGGAGAAGAATTTCATTTGCATTAGCCCCCCCAAATTAAAATTTTTAGCAATAACCCTAACTTAGGAGGTGAATCACCTCTACAATAAAAATATTAAGCTTTGAGAAAGAAACTAGCATTTGAAAGAAAATATGAAAGTCAAAGTTTCTTCTATGAAACACATTTTCTGTAGAAAATAGTGAGGAAAGACAAGATTTTCTTCATTCAATTTTAATTAAAATTTTATGCATCAGTCTCTCTATATATGTGTATATGTTAGAATTATGTTTGTATGTTATAGATAATTATGAATATTATCTCTATATACATGTATAATTGTATATATTATACATCTGTATATATTAAGCATATATATACCTTATTTTTTGTTAAGATTTATTAGTAAAGCTATTTTGCTTTTCTTTTTCAAGAGGTGGAAAATATTTTGTCCTCACCAGACAACAAATCTTTTGGGCTCTGAATTTGGGTTTTCCATGTTCCCTGGTGTGGTCCATCTATTTTATTTCTGTGTCTGTGGTTAGTTAGATATTCAGTTTTAGTTCTCATGCTCCTATTTTTTCTTTTAGAACTTATATAGTGACCAAGCCAAAATTGACTTACAGGTTTTAGTTACAGAATCAATATTTTCACTATATATATTCAAAATTGTTCTCTAATTTTCAGGCTTGCTAAGATGTATGCATATAGCAATTTGTCTCCTTACTTCTAGGGTATTCTGACTATAATTATACAACAGTAGTTTCTTATGGCATCAGTTATTTCATTACTAATTTATTACATTTACTCTTTATCTCATCCTCATATAAACTCTTTGTTTTGTAGACAATCTTTCTGTTCTTCTCCCTTTCCTAATTCATATATTTCTGCTCTAATCTTTATTATTTTCCTATTTGCTAATATTGATTGTACTTTGCTCTTTATGTTCCTAAGCACTTAGGATTCAATGGTAGATATTTACTTGAGACTCTTATCCTGTTTGAGTATTTATTATTGCAAAATCAGTTCTGTTGTACCTCATGAAATTTTAGAGTACTGTGTTTTCAGTGTCCTTTTTCTCAAAACAAATTCTAATTACATTTTGGACTTCTTCCTTGGTTAGCTGTTCTGCACTCAGTTGTTTCATTTTTACATATTTGTGAATTTTCCAGTTTACAATCCCTTAGTAATTTCTTGTTTTACTCAAGCATGATCAGACATTATAGTCATTATGATATTAGTTTGTATTACTTATTTATTAAAACTTGCTTTAGAGCTCAATGAAAAATATCCAAGTGTACTTGTAGCGTAAGAGATTTCTATAGCTGATTGGCTTCTAATCACCTGCAAACACAAGATAAAAAGACTAGTGTTCTATAGGAGAATAAATTATAATGGGAACCATCTGGAGCAATGTAATCCAAATTTTAAAACTTCCAGTTTGACTAGCTGCTCAGACTAGCAAAACTGTTCATGGTTTTAGGCTAGGAGAGTGCCCTGATGGAAGATGATGAAAACTCTCCATTTTAAGTGTTCAATATGAACTTTTCAAGATCCATCCACATAAGACAAATACTTAGAATAAAAATTGTATCAAAACCAAGCAAAGAAGCATGAAATAAGTTAGCAAAATAACTGGTTAAAGAAATGACAAACCCTAGCCGATCCACAGAATCAATGATTCTGAACATATGGAGAGGGTAGCAGAGCAAATGGGAGAGCTTATCCATCGAAGTAGTCTTCCTCAGTATGTGATTAACAACTTGGTGAGTAACTTAGAATGGTGTGGTCACAATACTCACTTGGCTCTTGGAAGCTAGGAAAACGTGACAGATAATGTTAACTGGAGCAGCAATTCTATTATTTCCACACTGACTTTTGTAAAGCAATATAAACTTATTAAGAATGCCAGCATGCTAGGTGGCTATACTCATAAAGACCAAAGAGCCCACTACCAGCTTATGAATTCTGTATTCAGGATGCAGAAATCTCTAATCTATAAGAGTAATAAGAAAAGCAAAACTACAGAGAACATTAGAATCCCTGAGAATTTTTTATCTATTATCTAAAATCCATAATTTGGTGGTGAATGTAATGCTATTGAATTGTTTCCTCTCATCATCGGACTATAAAATATGGTTTCACTGATAGAATCCCATTGGCAGTACTTCACTATCAGAATCAAGGAGAACATAATCATTATAATAAATAATAAAATCGAAGAGAAAAAGTAACGCATGAGTTATGAAGATGGTTAATCTCAACATACTTCAAGGTTCAATCCAGTAAGAATATTGTACAAAATGATCAATCAGAAAGGTCAACAATGGATCAGGGAGTGTCTCCAGATAGTCACACTAATATACACACTAGTAATTGCTCCTTGCATGGTTTCATGGTTTATGGATTGAGAGCAGTTAAATATCAGGTATACTGATTAATTTAAATATCACTCTCTAGGGATATAGGACCTTTCCACATAACAAGTCACCTTCTCCCAATGCTTCTTTGTAACTGTAACTTTGTGTTTCTTAATGACATATCCAGTATTTCTATTACTGCATAATGCAGTGATAACAATGAGTTCAAAGTACTTTCTCATCCTCTGAAAGGCATACAGTCTAATAACTAAGGGATGCTTGGCTTAATTATGATACACTGGATTACTCACTTGATCCAAAATGTCAACTGTGTAACAAGAATGCGTGTTATCAACAATGATAAGAGCATTAGATTTGCTCCTTGACCTAGAAGGGAAGGGCTAGAACTGAAAATTCTTAAGTGAAACATTTTTTCTATTGGACCCATAGCCAGAACAAACCATCAACCACAGAAGGAAATAATGATATATAAATCTCCTTTTTATGCCTGCACTTAGTAAACACATATGTTCAGATTCACTCATATTCCAGAAGACAGAGTACTAATCTGCCTGCCTTTTTCCTACTTTCCTTTCTTCCCTTCTATCTCCTACCACAGAAGATTTATTTACATAAGCGCAGACTCAAATTTTGTTAAACTTTCATCTCATAAATCTTAAAATGTGACCATGCATAGAAATGGAAATTTTCAACAAGTGACTGAGCTAAAATGAGTCAAATGTAGAACATTTGGATAATTTGATCTGATTTTTATGTTGTTTAATTTGGAGGGAAGGATTGTTTTGTTTAAGACAGAATTATCTATATAAGCTAGGCTGGACTAGAGCCATCAACTCTCTTGGTATTATTTCCACAGTACACCTATCTCTCTGATTTGCTTTCTGATCAGAGGAGGAAATTGAAGATAGTGAAAAATATCAGGATTTTGTGTACCGAGAGCATCACCCGAAGGTACAAAATTAAGGTAGCCATCTGTCAAACAAAGATATTCAAGGTACAAAATACATTGAACTGTTTTTTTTTAAATTTTACACTTCTTTTTATTTTATATTTTTATTGTGTTTTATTGTCTGGATAATATATAGAGGGATTACAGCTACATTCTTTAGTTAATGGGTGCATAAATTCTAGAATCTTGATATCCCTCCTCATGGGAACACTTGACTTTGAAAATTTTGAGAAAAAAAACTAATATATATATATATATATATATATATATATATATATATATGAAATTGAACTCAGGACCTGGAGGTCTCCTTGGGTTTTTGCTTTAGGCTTGCTCTCTTCTACTTGGTAACCATTTATACTTCTAACATTTTGCTGATTGATCAGAGATAGAAGTTTCTTAAATGTTGTCTTCCCTAGCTGGCTTTGAACTACAATCCTCCATTCTCAGTCCCCTGAAGAGTCGGGGTTATAAGTCTGCTCGTAGTCCTTTCACTTGTTTGCTTATACTCTTTTGCTATAGACATGACATATTTAGTCTTCTTTAATTTTAAGCAGACTACATTGGGTCCTTTTCACTCTTCAAGACACTATTTTGACTAGCATTGAGACAGAATTTAGGGAAGGTTTTTCTTTCTTAGAAGACCTTATAAATAATCTAATGTGAGTAGAAAGTAGGATCCTTTGAGAAAGAATCCCTCTATACATTATGTATTAGACTTCAGCTTTTGGAATAAAAACAACAATCCACCTATTTATAGCAGAGCTGAGATGCAATGGCATATTATCTTCTGAGGTTCACTGGTCCAGATACGTTCATTACCATCTAAAAATTTGCTTTCATGCAATGAAAAAGATATTTTGAAGGTAAAACTGAGTGACTGCCTTGAAAATACAGTTGTGTCGTTCCTGATTTTAGAGGGAATGGCTTTAGCTTTTCGCCATTAAGTATAATACTAGCTGTAGGTTTGTCATACACAGCCTTTATTATATTGAGGAATGTTCCATGGATTCCTAGTTTCTCCAGAGCTTTTAACATAAAGGGTTGTTGGATCTTGTCAAATGCCTTTTCCACATCTATTGAGACAATCATGTGATTTTTGTCCTTGCTCCTGTTGATGTGTTGAATTATATTAATTGATTTGCGTATGTTGAACCAGCTTTGCCTCCCTGTGATGAATCCAATTTGATCATAGTGTATAATTTTTTTGATGAGTTGTTGTAGACGGTTGGCCAGTATTTTGTTGAGAAGTTTTGCATCGATGTTCATCAAAGAAATAGGTCTGTAGTTCTCTTTCTTTGATGAATCTCTGTCTGGTTTGGGTATTAGCTTATACTGGCTTCATAGAATGAGTTTGGTAAAGAACTTTCATTTTCAATTTCGTTGAAGAGCTTGAGGAGTATTGGTGTGAGCTCTGCTTTGAAGACCTTATAGAATTCAGCTGTGAATCCATCTGGCCTTGGGCTTTTCTTAGGTGGAAGTTCTCTTATTGCCATTTCTATTTCAGTGTTTGAAATAGGCCTGTTTAGTTAGGTTAGTTCTTCTTGGTTCAGTGTGGGTATGTTAATATTAGCTAGGAATTCATCCATTTCTTCTAGATTCTCAAATTTGTTGGCGTAAAGGTTTGAGAAGTATTCCCTCATGATACTCTGAATCTTGGTAATTTCCGTTGTGATATTACCATTTTTGTCTGCTATTTTGTTTATTTTGGTATGCTCTCTTCTTTTTTTGGTAAGGTTTGCTAAGGGTTTGTCAATTTTGTTAATTCTTTCAAAGAACCAACTCCTTGTTTTGTTGATTCTCTCTATAGTTTTATTGGATTCCAAATCATTTAATTCTGCTTTAGTTCAACCACTATGGAAAGCAGTATGGCAGTGCCTCAAAAGGCTAAACATAGAGCTTCCCTATGACCCAGCAATTCCACTACTTGGCATTTATCCAACCATCCAGAAACTAGAGCATACTAAATCCACTAGCACATCAATGTTCATTGCAGCATTATTCACCATAACAAAGATATGGAACCAACCTAGATGTCCCTCAGTTGATGAATGGATCCACAAGATGTGGTATTCGTACACAATGGAATTCTATGCTGCTGTCATAAAAAAACTACATTGCCCATTTTTTAGGAAATGGAAAGACTTAGAAAAAATCATATTAAGCAAAGTAAGCCATACTCAAAGGAACTTAGGCTCAATGGTTTCCCTCATTCATCATAACCAGTAGAAACCTTGGGCTCTAATAGCAAAGATTTGCAATAGAGCAAAAACTTGATACATAAGGCCATATATTATGAAGCTAATTGAATGGACCTCTAGGATATTGAAACTAAAGCCATATAATGAATGATTGCTGTCCTTAAGGTGCTATGTTATCTCTCATCTCTTTTGCTGTTCCTTTGTTATCTCATATTGTCACAATATCTCACTTTATTATCTGATATATTGGATACATTTGTATTTGGTTACTTGAAATTGGACAGGGAAGGGGGGAAAACCAAGAAGGGGTTGAGGGGGAGCATGTGGAAGGGTATCAATGTATGTGAATTAATGCACCTTCTATCTGGCAAATATCATGTAACCCTTTTATTAAATACAATAAAATATTAAAAAAAAGAAAATACAGTTGTGCACAGGTGCTTCAGAAAACAGACTATAGACCATAACTTTATTTGCACATAACGGGATAAGATATCTTTCTCTAAGGAAACAAATCAAAAACTCAGGTATTAATAACCTTAGTAATCTATTTGAGAAATTTATATTTGTATCATACTAACTTTGAATTCTGCAGACTCATAGATTCCATTCTCAGATCAGGAATGCTTCTACCAGGCACAAACGAAATTCTTGATTGTCTTTTTCTTCCTTCTCTCACAAAAATGTTCACTATTTTCATTAGTGAAAGTTCTTCTAAGAAACAGAAATAAGAGTAGACAACAAAATGATAATGATGATGATGATAATAATAATAATTATAGACTCCAGATTGATGGATAGATGCTAGATTGATTAGATGATGGAGAATTTTAATGAGAATTGGCCTTGATTTCAAAGCCTGAAAAGTTTCATTAAAAAAAGTTGGCCATATGGCTAAATATCTAGAAACATCAAGATCTGACACCCAGGGAGGAAAATATTACATTTATCTGGGCAAGGCTGACGATCACAGAATAAAACTGGAGCTATGAAGTGATAGACATACCGGCATGTCCTAAAGTATGAAGGTCGAGAACCTAGTCAATTGAAGGAGAATGTATACATTCCAAATTCAGAAATAAGAACAAATTAGCCTCTTCTCTGCATTTCCATTCTTTTTGGATCTGCAAATTATTAAAAAATTGCTGTCCACATTGGTGAAGCAAATATGAGCCTTTTTTTCAGTCTACTATCAAGTGCTAAGCAGTTACTAAAATCCTCTCAC